>NC_081288.1:74942183-75209460 GCF_030490865.1 Poecile atricapillus | reverse complement strand
ACTTGAGGAGTAGAGGAAATAATGCTGCTGATTAGGAGGCAAAACAGGCGGCATTACAAACAATGGTCTTAAAAGAAAAAAAAAGGGAGGGACAGGAAGAAACTTTAGAACATAAGAATAGTGACTTAAGAAGTAGACTTACTGAGGAAGAAAAGCCAAAACTCTCAGAGACAGGAGCAATAGAAAACTCAGAGGGGAGATAGCCTCTCTCAGATGGCCGGGAAGTACTACCAAAAGCCATAGCTCAAAGAATATTAGAAAAATACATCAAAGAACACATTGGGGAGCACAAGGGTTAATAGATTATTTTGCAGCAAAGTATATGAGCACAGGTATTCGAAACTTAGCTAAGCAAATTACTAGAAGCTGCCTCCTATGTTTAAAAACAAATAGGAAAAATCTCTGAAAATTACCTTATGGAGGGAGACCCTTAGCAAAAGACCCTTTGCAAATATTCAAATTGACTTCACAGAACTACCAAAGGTAGGAAGATTTAAATACTTCTTGGTCCTAGTGGATCTTAGTAGATCAAAATCCTAGTGGATTTTCTACTCAGGTCTTTGCATAAGCACTTTCCTCTGGGTTAAAGGGGATCCTTTGTTCCCAGGAATTTAATTTTTGTTTAACCCACTCTTCGGTTGATCCAAATATAGGCCAAAATACATTCTTTGAAATTTCTTTTCCTCTCTATATTACTACACAATAATTACTACACAAAATCATTTTTGCCCTATCTTTATTTTCTGTCCCCGGGAAATGTTTCCAATTATCTAGTATAAAACTCAACGGACTATCTTTAGGTATCGGTGGGAGTTTAACAGGTACAGGAGGCTTGCTCTTCCCCTGTCCCATTCTTCCAGAGTGCCTTCAATCACACAATTCCTTTCGCTTCCCCTCGTTCGTACCGCTCTTGCTCGGGGAATCCAGCTGCCGGTTCCCTTCTCAGACACACACTCACCACACTCCGGGATCCCGACCCCGCCCAGACGGATCCCCGTTATACTCACGCGTCCCACGTCCCGTGTCTTCGTCCGGACTCTGTGCACAGAATTTAAGGGGTCGACCGGTCTCCCTTATGCTTATTGCTTTAATTTTAGGTTTGTCGGTGCAATTGAGGCAGGAACCGGCCCCCCAGGGCCGCTAAACCTTAGAGCGGGGCGCCCCCCGGAAGTGCCGATCCGTCCTACAGATTGCATCCAAGTCACGGCACCAAATTGTTATAAATTCACTCGAGAGAGTGTTAAAGTTTAATAAAGGGAAGTTTTATTAATTATAGCAAGCAAGCAATAAGCAAAAGACAGCGCTGGACAGCCGGGAAGCGATCCCGCTTTTCCGCGGCCGTGCTTTCGTTTTTCGTGTGTCTCCTTTTAATCAGTCCAGCTCTCCGGGCTCTCCTGTGAGGTGTCCTTCCTCGGGTCTTTCTACGCATGCGCCTTCATCGGTCTAGGGGTCCGATCGTGCGGTCTTTACCTAATCTTCTTTTAACCTTTCTTCACTGTTCTCTGTAAAGGCTTAGCTCAGTAATTTTTTGGAATGCACGGAATCTTAGCAAGGACATGATAAACGTCAGTAGCTATACAAGCATCAATTACTATGCATACGTAAGTAACTATCGTAAATAAGTAAGGGGTAAATAAAAATCTTGATTTTACAGAACATAACATTACAGGATATCCTATCTGCATGTTTAGTCGAACAAAAGGGTCTCTGTTTATCACACTTTCCCTTAGACTCTAAAATGCAGAGAAATGGCCTGCGCAGCGCAGAAGCTATTTGTGCTGCTTGTACACCTCTTCCAACCCCTCAGTGGAAACTATTGCGCCTGCCTTTAGACTCTGAGATCCAGAGAACACAATGGTAGAGGCAGTGGAGAATGGAAGGAGAGAGTGAAGTTTGATGAGTGAGTTTGATGTGACTTATGTGGAGCACGCAGAAAATGTAGCCCCGTACTGGATTTTACACCTGGAGCCTATTTCTGTAAGACATTTCAAGTGGACATCTTTTATCAAGAATCCAGAGTGAAAAAATTGACAGCAGGTCTCTCTGGGAAAGAAAAAGCAGCAAGGCGTCGTGTGCCATTTAAATGCTGCTATAAGAAGGGCGTACTTTAGCAGCATCTCTCTTGACACTTCTATCTGTGTAATCTCTAGCTGCTTGGACACAGCGACACTGAAAATAATTGTACTGCAAATACCAAGTTACACAGGGAAAAAGGGGAGGTCAGCAAATGACTTCTGTCCTGGCACATCTCTCAGTCAGAACTCCAGCTGAAAAATTTTGCTGTAATGATGGACTTTGCCACCTGGAGAGAATTTATATAGTTGGGAAGAAGCATTCAAAGCCCTAGTGCATTTCGTCTATTTTACGGACTGCAAAGGCACTCTAAAGACCAGCACTAGCTTTTTGTTGGACTTTTTCTTTTTGAGTAGCTGCTGGACGTTTTGAAGCGGTTTGGGATCTGCTAGAGTGCAAGGTAATACATAGAATTTGAGGAAAGTGATATACACATTTTATATCTCCAGGGAGGTGGATGCAGTTCAGTGTGTGCGAGTTACATGTTGAGCAGCTGATCACACAGAAAAGAAGAGGCTGCGCTGCAATTGCCTTTTCATTTGCAGCTTATAAACTGCACAGCCCACAATGAAACAATTCCACTTCCTTCTGTGCTACATACAGGATCACATTCTCTCCGTCTCTAAGAGCCAGGACCCCCAGCGGAGCTCTTCCCTGCGCTGCTCCTACACCAATGAGGCCGGAGCTGCAAACAGCTTGGCTTTTTCCCTGGCACCGTCTGCCAGCGCTCATCAAAATAACCACACGATGGCGCTGTCGACTAACAAAAGAAGGAAACGCACCGAGGCCAGCTCCAAAGGACAGAGCCGAGTTGGAAACGTCCCTGCTCTCAAATTAACTGTGCCAGGAAAAAAAGACTTTGCTGATCTTCCCCCTCCAAGTGTGCAAACACTTTTGCACCACACTCAAAGGGCAACACGAAATCCTCTGCCCTAACAAACATTTTCACTCTCGCAGAGTCCGGTAACAAACTCAAAGACATCCGCTCAACAAATGTGCCAGCTGAGAGAGAAAGTTCTTTGCTGCCTACAATTTCAGCTTCACCCATCAAACAAAGAACACACACCCTGCTATTGGCACTTTTCTTTTCAGCTCTACGCTCCTAAGCTTTCAGTCTCAGAGTCAAGATCCAAGCAGCACGGCAACAGGGACTACTCACACACTAAAGCTACAAGGACAAAAAGCTCAACAACTTGGTGTCTAGATTCCCACTGTCAGTTCAACAGCTCTAACCCACAGGGAAACCTCTTGGGAAAAACCTTTAAATTCACTGAGACCACCCAAAGTGCCCATCCAAACTTAATTTCTTTGCCAAAGAGAAGAACAAGAAGCTCATTTCAAGAGAAAGGGCATCCCCTCCTCCAAAATCCAAAACATCCAGTGACTGATCCCATACAATGGTGTCAGAACACTCTTACTAGAGGCAGACAGCCTTCCAAAGATGGATACTGACTCAATGACTGTACAAATTGAGGGAGTGCTTCCAAATATGCCGGCACAAGAAGCTGCTGTCGTCCTTGAGCTGCGCGACACAGCTTCTTATCTGCACCTCCAACTCTGGGGCTACGTGCTTTCCTTCCCATGAGAAAGCATTGCCATTCTCCTTCAGGAACTTACCAAGCCAAGCTGTATGCCATGTCCTGTACTATGTCCAACAATGGCTCCTGCACAGAAGGGTCTACGACATAAATATCTTGCTGGACTATACCTCCTCATGGTACCTTTAACGCCTGCCCTATTACATTGTCACTATATCTTTTACTTGCCAAGGAAAGGCACTCAGAGTCACTTGGCCTTGCCTTGCCTTTGATGCTGTGGCTAGTCTACTCTTGTTTTGCTTGCTTGCTTATGTGTGCCTTGCCTGGCAAGACCTAGAAAGACCTTCCTTGCTTTGCTTTGCCTTGCCTACCGCTCTTTGCAATGCAAACCAAGTGTAGGCGCAATTGTAGGCAAGTCAAGGGAGAAGCTGACAAGGCTGGAGCCATGAGGGGCAAGCAAATGGAGTGGTAGGTGAGAGAAGGCCCAGAACTTCTAGGCAAGGATGGGCATAGGAAGGCCAGGCAGAAACAGGAGGGGCTAGGCAAGGCTAGGTTTCCCTGGAGGAAAGCAGTAGGCAGGTCAAGTGTGGGCGTAGGCACTGGAGGGAGTGCAAGGCTAGGGAGGCAAGGCAGGGCAAGGCAAGGAAACTTTTGGGTCACCAAGGCAAGACAAATGAGAGGTACATTCAAAGACTGCTGGTACACAAAAGGGGCTAGGACAGACTTCTCTGGCTGGCCTTGATCTCACATGGGCCATCTCTAATCTGCACCTAAAACACTTGGATTACCTGCTTTCCTTGGTATACAAAAGAACTGTCATTCTGGTCCTGAAGCGCAAAGGTGAAATGTGAATTTTATGTCCAAAATTCAAGACATGTAAGGATAGGTGCCAGAAGCAAGCTGCCAGGACAGATGGGTGTGCTTGCACGTGACCTCTTTTGGGCTTCCTCTCACATGCTCCTGAAACGCTGGAGGTACGTGAAAGCCTTGAGAGTCCTAGGAGAAGCAGGCAGGGCAAGGCAAGATGAAGAAATTCCGCAAAAAGAGGGGTATTGAATTCCAGGTGGGGGACGAGTGAGCAAGGGAATGCAAGGCAAGGGAGAGGAGAGGTTCAAAGGGAACGCCAAGAAAAGTGGTGGCTTTGCCAGGCAAGACAAAGGAGAGGCAAGCAAGGCAATGAGAGTCCTAGAAGGAGAAGGAAATGAAAGATTGGAGCTGGACAAAGGGGAAGGGAAACTGGACAAAGTGGCAAGGGGGATGGGTGGTGCAAGGCACTGGACTGGTAGGAAGGGCAAGGGAAAGACAGGGATGGGTCAGGAAGGAAGAGGAAAACAATGGCCAGGAATGACAAAGAAATGCAAGGTTGGATAGGAAAGGAAAGGCAAGGCAATGTAGGGAAGGGGTAGGCCAGACAATGGGTGTCTTAAGAGGAAAAGTATGCATAGCAAGGCCAAGAGAAAAGCGGTAAAGAAGTTAGCGTGGGGGATAGGTGAGTGTAGCTGAGAAAGAAAGAAAGAAAGAAAGTGCCTCATTCCAGTATGTATGTATGTATGTGTGTGTGAAGTTTGCAGGATGTAAAGCAGAGACTTGATGGTGGAGTGAAAGGATGCTTTTGAATACACGTGGCAAGGTCCAAGCAAACTATTTGTCTTGGCACATCTGTGTCCCATAAACTTCTTAGTTTAGATTCAGACTGTAAGCGGGACAGAGAACACCCCTAAAATTACAGCTGAGCAAGAAAGCAGGTCGCATCAGCATGTTTTAAAGGAAGCAGTTTTTTTGTGTGCGAAGAAAATGGACATATGAGACTCCAGCAGTATCGACGTTCAGCTTAGAAGCAAAGTGCAATGATTCCGTACAAACTCTGAAAATGAAACGCAGCAATAAAAAGGCAATGGGACATGTCAGCGAAAGCTTTGTGGCCAAGCAGGGTGAGATGTTTGAAGCAGAACCACAGTTTGGTTTCACTAAGGATCCATCATGGTGGATTGCAAACATGTGCCAAGACAACACATATTCTGCAGCTGTTGCAGCTCTCCGCAGGAACACTAGCGCTTTCCCTTAGACTCTAAAATGCAGAGAAATGGCCTGCGCAGCGCAGAAGCTATTTGTGCTGCTTGTACACCTCTTCTAACCCCTCAGTGGAAACTATTGCGCCTGCCTTTAGACTCTGAGATCCAGAGAACACAATGGTAGAGGCAGTGGAGAATGGAAGGAGAGAGTGAAGTTTGATGAGTGAGTTTGATGTGACTTATGTGGAGCACGCAGAAAATGTAGCCCCGTACTGGTTTTTACACCTGGAGCCTATTTCTGTAAGACACTTCAGGTGGACATTTTTGATCAAGAAGCCAGAGTGAAAAAATTGACAGCAGGTCTCTCTGGGAAAGAAAAAGCAGCAAGGCGTCGTGTGCCATTTAAATGCTGCTATAAGAAGGGCGTACTTTAGCAGCATCTCTCTTGACACTTCTATCTGTGTAATCTCTAGCTGCTTGGACACAGCGACACTGAAAATAATTGTACTGCAAATACCAAGTTACACAGGGAAAAAGGGTAGGTCAGCAAATGCCTTCTGTCCTGGCACATCTCTCAGTCAGAACTGCAGCTGAAAAATTTTGCTGTAATGATGGACTTTGCCACATGGAAAGAATTTATATAGTTGGGAAGAAGCATTCAAAGCCGTACTGCATTTCGTCTATTTTACGGACTGCAAGGGCGCTATAAAGGCCAGCACTAGCTTTTTGTTGGACTTTTTCTTTTTGAGTAGCTGCTGGACGTTTTGAAGCGGTTTGGGATCTGCTAGAGTGCAAGGTAATACATAGAGTTTGAGGAAAGTGATATACACATTTTATATCTCCAGGGAGGTGGATGCAGTTCAGTGTGTGCGAGTTACATGTTGAGCAGCTGATCACACAGAAGAGGCTGCGCTGCAATTGCCTTTTCATTTGCAGCTTATAAACTGCACAGCCCACAATGAAACAATTCCACTTCCTTCTGTGCTACATACAGGATCACATTCTCTCAGTCTCTAAGAGCCAGGACCCCCAGCGGAGCTCTTCCCTGCGCTGCTCCTACACCAATGAGGCCGGAGCCGCAAACAGCTTGGCTTTTTCCCTGGCACCGTCTGCCAGCGCTCATCAAAATAACCACACGATGGCGCTGTCGACTAACAAAAGAAGGAAACGCACCGAGGCCAGCTCCAAAGGACAGAGCCGAGTTGGAAACGTCCCTGCCCTCAAATTAACTGTGCCAGGAAAAAAAGACTTTGCTGATCTTCCCCCTCCAAGTGTGCAAACACTTTTGCACCACACTCAAAGGGCAACACGAAATCCTCTGCCCTAACAAACATTTTCACTCTCGCAGAGTCCGGTAACAAACTCAAAGACATCCGCTCAACAAATGTGCCAGCGGAGAGAGAAAGTTCTTTGCTGCCTACAATTTCAGCTTCACCCATCAAACAATGAACACACACCCTGCTATTGGCACTTTTCTTTTCAGCTCTACGCTCCTAAGCTTTCAGTCTCAGAGTCAAGATCCGAGCAGCATGGCAACAGGGACTACTCACACACTAAAGCTACAAGGACAAAAAGCTCAACAACTTGCTGTCTAGATTCCCACTGTCAGTTCAACAGCTCTAACCCACAGGGAAACCTCTTGGGAAAAACCTTTAAATTCACTGAGACCACCCAAAGTGCCCATCCAAACTTAATTTCTTTGCCAAAGAGAAGAACAAGAAGCTCATTTCAAGAGAAAGGGCATCCCCTCCTCCAAAATCCAAAACATCCAGTGACTGATCCCATACAATGGTGTCAGAACACTCTTACTAGAGGCAGACAGCCTTCCAAAGATGGATACTGACTCAATGACTGTACAAATTGAGGGAGTGCTTCCAAATATGCCGGCACAAGAAGCTGCTGTCGTCCTTGAGCTGCGCGACACAGCTTCTTATCTGCACCTCCAACTCTGGGGCTACGTGCTTTCCTTCCCATGAGAAAGCATTGCCATTCTCCTTCAGGAACTTACCAAGCCAAGCTGTATGCCATGTCCTGTACTATGTCCAACAATGGCTCCTGCACAGAAGGGTCTACGACATAAATATCTTGCTGGACTATACCTCCTCATGGTACCTTTAACGCCTGCCCTATTACATTGTCACTATATCTTTTACTTGCCAAGGAAAGGCACTCAGAGTCACTTGGCCTTGCCTTGCCTTTGATGCTGTGGCTAGTCTACTCTTGTTTTGCTTGCTTGCTTATGTGTGCCTTGCCTGGCAAGACCTAGAAAGACCTTCCTTGCTTTGCTTTGCCTTGCCTACCGCTCTTTGCAATGCAAACCAAGTGTAGGCGCAATTGTAGGCAAGTCAAGGGAGAAGCTGACAAGGCTGGAGCCATGAGGGGCAAGCAAATGGAGTGGTAGGTGAGAGAAGGCCCAGAACTTCTAGGCAAGGATGGGCATAGGAAGGCCAGGCAGAAACAGGAAGGGCTAGGCAAGGCTAGGTTTCCCTGGAGGAAAGCAGTAGGCAGGTCAAGTGTGGGCATAGGCACTGGAGGGAGTGCAAGGCTAGGGAGGCAAGGCAGGGCAAGGCAAGGAAACTTTGGGGTCACCAAGGCAAGACAAATGAGAGGTACATTCAAAGACTGCTGGTACACAAAAGGGGCTAGGACAGACTTCTCTGGCTGGCCTTGATCTCACATGGGCCATCTCTAATCTGCACCTAAAACACTTGGATTACCTGCTTTCCTTGGTATACAAAAGAACTGTCATTCTGGTCCTGAAGCACAAAGGTGAAATGTGAATTTTATGTCCAAAATTCAAGACATGTAAGGATAGGTGCCAGAAGCAAGCTGCCAGGACAGATGGGTGTGCTTGCACGTGACCTCTTTTGGGCTTCCTCTCACATGCTCCTGAAACGCTGGAGGTACGTGAAAGCCTTGAGAGTCCTAGGAGAAGCAGGCAGGGCAAGGCAAGATGAAGAAATTCCGCAAAAAGAGGGGTATTGAATTCCAGGTGGGGGACGAGTGAGCAAGGGAATGCAAGGCAAGGGAGAGGAGAGGTTCAAAGGTAACGCCAAGAAAAGTGGTGGCTTTGCCAGGCAAGACAAAGGAGAGGCAAGCAAGGCAATGAGAGTCCTAGAAGGAGAAGGAAATGAAAGATTGGAGCTGGACAAATGGGAAGGGAAACCGGACAAAGTGGCAAGGGGGATGGGTGGTGCAAGGCACTGGACTGGTAGGAAGGGCAAGGGAAAGACATGGATGGGTCAGGAAGGAAGAGGAAAACAATGGCCAGGAATGACAAAGAAATGCAAGGTTGGATAGGAAAGGAAAGGCAAGGCAATGTAGGGAAGGGGTAGGCCAGACAATGGGTGTCTTAAGAGGAAGAGTATGCATAGCAAGGCCAAGAGAAAAGCGGTAAAGAAGTTAGCGTGGGGGATAGGTGAGTGTAGCTGAGAAAGAAAGAAAGTGCCTCATTCCAGTATGTATGTATGTATGTGTGTGTGAAGTTTGCAGGATGTAAAGCAGAGACTTGATGGTGGAGTGAAAGGATGCTTTTGAATACACGTGGCAAGGTCCAAGCAAACTATTTGTCTTGGCACATCTGTGTCCCATAAACTTCTTAGTTTAGATTCAGACTGTAAGCGGGACAGAGAACACCCCTAAAATTACAGCTGAGCAAGAAAGCAGGTCGCATCAGCATGTTTTAAAGGAAGCAGTTTTTTTGTGTGAGAAGAAAATGGACATATGAGACTCCAGCAGTATCGACGTTCAGCTTAGAAGCAAAGTGCAATGATTCCGTACAAACTCTGAAAATGAAACGCAGCAATAAAAAGGCAATGGGACATGTCAGCGAAAGCTTTGTGGCCAAGCAGGGTGAGATGTTTGAAGCAGAACCACAGTTTGGTTTCACTAAGGATCCATCATGGTGGATTGCAAACATGTGCCAAGACAACACATATTCTGCAGCTGTTGCAGCTCTCCGCAGGAACACTAGCGCTTTCCCTTAGACTCTAAAATGCAGAGAAATGGCCTGCGCAGCGCAGAAGCTATTTGTGCTGCTTGTACACCTCTTCCAACCGCTCAGTGGAAACTATTGCGCCTGCCTTTAGACTCTGAGATCCAGAGAACACAATGGTAGAGGCAGTGGTGGAGAATGGAAGGAGAGAGTGAAGTTTGATGAGTGAGTTTGATGTGACTTATGTGGAGCACGCAGAAAATGTAGCCCTGTACTGGTTTTTACACCTGGAGCCTATTTCTGTAAGACATTTCAGGTGGACATTTTTGATCAAGAAGCCAGAGTGAAAAAATTGACAGCAGGTCTCTCTGGGAAAGAAAAAGCAGCAAGGTGTCGTGTGCCATTTAAATGCTGCTATAAGAAGGGCGTACTTTAGCAGCATCTCTCTTGACACTTCTATCTGTGTAATCTCTAGCTGCTTGGACACAGCGGCACTGAAAATAATTGCACTGCAAATACCAAGTTACACAGGGAAAAAGGGTAGGTCAGCAAATGCCTTCTGTCCTGGCACATCTCTCAGTCAGAACTCCAGCTGAAAAATTTTGCTGTAATGATGGACTTTGCCACTTGGGGAGAATTTATATAGTTGGGAAGAAGCATTCAAAGCCCTAGTGCATTTCATCTATTTTACGGACTGCAAAGGCTCTATAAAGGCCAGCGCTAGCTTTTTGTTGGACTTTTTCTTTTTGAGTAGCTGCTGGACGTTTTGAAGCGGTTTGGGATCTGCTAGAGTGCAAGGTAATACATAGAGTTTGAGGAAAGTGATATACACATTTTATATCTCCAGGGAGGTGGATGCAGTTCAGTGTGTGCGAGTTACATGTTGAGCAGCTGATCACACAGAAAAGAAGAGGCTGCGCTGCAATTGCCTTTTCATTTGCAGCTTATAAACTGCACAGCCCACAATGAAACAATTCCACTTCCTTCTGTGCTACATACAGGATCACATTCTCTCAGTCTCTAAGAGCCAGGACCCCCAGCAGAGCTCTTCCCTGCGCTGCTCCTACACCAATGAGGCCGGAGCCGCAAACAGCTTGGCTTTTTCCCTGGCACCGTCTGCCAGCGCTCATCAAAATAACCACACGATGGCGCTGTCGACTAACAAAAGAAGGAAACGCACCGAGGCCAGCTCCAAAGGACAGAGCCGAGTTGGAAACGTCCCTGCTCTCAAATTAACTGTGCCAGGAAAAAAAGACTTTGCTGATCTTCCCCCTCCAACTGTGCAAACACTTTTGCACCACACTCAAAGGGCAACACAAAATCCTCTGCCCTAACAAACATTTTCACTCTCGCAGAGTCCAGTAACAAACTCAAAGACATCCGCTCACCAAATGTGCCAGCTGAGAGAGAAAGTTCTTTGCTGCCTACAATTTCAACTTCACCCATCAAACAATGAACACACACCCTGCTATTGGCACTTTTCTTTTCAGCTCTACGCTCCTAAGCTTTCAGTCTCAGAGTCAAGATCCAAGCAGCATGGCAACAGGGACTACTCACACACTAAAGCTACAAGGACAAAAAGCTCAACAACTTGGTGTCTAGATTCCCACTGTCAGTTCAACATCTCTAACCCACAGGGAAACCTCTTGGGAAAAACCTTTACATTCACTGAGACCACCCAAAGTGCCCATCCAAACTTAATTTCTTTGCCAAAGAGAAGAACAAGAAGCTCATTTCAAGAGAAATGGCATCCCCTCCTCCATAATCCAAAACATACAGTGACTGATCCCATACAATGGTGTCAGAACACTCTTACTAGAGGCAGACAGCCTTCCAAAGATGGATACTGACTCAATGACTGTACAAATTGAGGGAGTGCTTCCAAATATGCCGGCACAAGAAGCTGCTGTCGTCCTTGAGCTGCGCGACACAGCTTCTTATCTGCACCTCCAACTCTGGGGCTACGTGCTTTCTTTCCCATGAGAAAGCATTGCCATTCTCCTTCAGGAACTTACCAAGCCAAACTGTATGCCATGTCCTGTACTATGTCCAACAATGGCTCCTGCACAGAAGGGTCTACGACATAAATATCTTGCTGGACTATACCTCTTCATGGTTCCTTTAACGCCTGCCCTATTACATTGTCACTATATCTTTTTCTTGCCAAGGAAAGGCACTCAGAGTCACTTGGCCTTGCCTTGCCTTTGATGCTGTGGCTAGTCTACTCTTGTTTTGCTTGCTTGCTTATGTGTGCCTTGCCTGGCAAGACCTAGAAAGACCTTCCTTGCTTTGCTTTGCCTTGCCTACCGCTCTTTGCAATGCAAACCAAGTGTAGGCGCAATTGTAGGCAAGTCAAGGGAGAAGCTGACAAGGCTGGAGCCATGAGGGGCAAGCAAATGGAGTGGTAGGTGAGAGAAGGCCCAGAACTTCTAGGCAAGGATGGGCATAGGAAGGCCAGGCAGAAACAGGAAGGGCTAGGCAAGGCTAGGTTTCCCTGGAGGAAAGCAGTAGGCAGGTCAAGTGTGGGCATAGGCACTGGAGGGAGTGCAAGGCTAGGGAGGCAAGGCAGGGCAAGGCAAGGAAACTTTTGGGTCACCAAGGCAAGACAAATGAGAGGTACATTCAAAGACTGCTGGTACACAAAAGGGGCTAGGACAGACTTCTCTGTCTGGCCTTGATCTCACATGGGCCATCTCTAATCTGCACCTAAAACACTTGGATTACCTGCTTTCCTTGGTATACAAAAGAACTGTCATTCTGGTCCTGAAGCACAAAGGTGAAATGTGAATTTTATGTCCAAATATCAAGACATGTAAGGATAGGTGCCAGAAGCAAGCTGCCAGGACAGATGGGTGTGCTTGCACGTGACCTCTTTTGGGCTTCCTCTCACATGCTCCTGAAACGCTGGAGGTACGTGAAAGCCTTGAGAGTCCTAGGAGAAGCAGGCAGGGCAAGGCAAGATGAAGAAATGCCGCAAAAAGAGGGGTATTGAATTCCAGGTGGGGGACGAGTGAGCAAGGGAATGCAAGGCAAGGGAGAGGAGAGGTTCAAAGGTAACGCCAAGAAAAGTGGTGGCTTTGCCAGGCAAGACAAAGGAGAGGCAAGCAAGGCAATGAGAGTCCTAGAAGGAGAAGGAAATGAAAGATTGGAGCTGGACAAAGGGGAAGGGAAACTGGACAAAGTGGCAAGGGGGATGGGTGGTGCAAGGCACTGGACTGGTAGGAAGGGCAAGGGAAAGACATGGATGGGTCAGGAAGGAAGAGGAAAACAATGGCCAGGAATGACAAAGAAATGCAAGGTTGGATAGGAAAGGAAAGGCAAGGCAATGTAGGGAAGGGGTAGGCCAGACAATGGGTGTCTTAAGAGGAAAGTATGCATAGCAAGGCCAAGAGAAAAGCGGTAAAGAAGTTAGCGTGGGGGATAGGTGAGTGTAGCTGAGAAAGAAAGAAAGTGCCTCATTCCAGTATGTATATATGTATGTGTGTGTGAAGTTTGCAGGATGTAAAGCAGAGACTTGATGGTGGAGTGAAAGGATGCTTTTGAATACACGTGGCAAGGTCCAAGCAAACTATTTGTCTTGGCACATCTGTGTCCCATAAACTTCTTAGTTTAGATTCAGACTGTAAGCGGGACAGAGAACACCCCTAAAATTACAGCTGAGCAAGAAAGCAGGTCGCATCAGCATGTTTTAAAGGAAGCAGTTTTTTTGTGTGAGAAGAAAATGGACATATGAGACTCCAGCAGTATCGACGTTCAGCTTAGAAGCAAAGCGCAATGATTCCGTACAAACTCTGAAAATGAAACGCAGCAATAAAAAGGCAATGGGACATGTCAGCGAAAGCTTTGTGGCCAAGCAGGGTGAGATGTTTGAAGCAGAACCACAGTTTGGTTTCACTAAGGATCCATCATGGTGGATTGCAAACATGTGCCAAGACAACACATATTCTGCAGCTGTTGCAGCTCTTTGCGGGAACACTAGCGCTTTCCCTTAGACTCTAAAATGCAGAGAAATGGCCTGCGCAGCGCAGAAGCTATTTGTGCTGCTTGTACACCTCTTCCAACCCCTCAGTGGAAACTATTGCGCCTGCCTTTAGACTCTGAGATCCAGAGAACACAATGGTAGAGGCAGTGGAGAATGGAAGGAGAGAGTGAAGTTTGATGAGTGAGTTTGATGTGACTTATGTGGAGCACGCAGAAAATGTAGCCCCGTACTGGTTTTTACACCTGGAGCCTATTTCTGTAAGACATTTCAGGTGGACATTTTTGATCAAGAAGCCAGAGTGAAAAAATTGACAGCAGGTCTCTCTGGGAAAGAAAAAGCAGCAAGGCGTCGTGTGCCATTTAAATGCTGCTATAAGAAGGGCGTACTTTCGCAGCATCTCTCTTGACACTTCTATCTGTGTAATCTCTAGCTGCTTGGACACAGCGACACTGAAAATAATTGTACTGCAAATACCAAGTTACACAGGGAAAAAGGGTAGGTCAGCAAATGCCTTCTGTCCTGGCACATCTCTCAGTCAGAACTCCAGCTGAAAAATTTTGCTGTAATGATGGACTTTGCCACTTGGAGAGAATTTATATAGTTGGGAAGAAGCATTCAAAGCCCTAGTGCATTTTGTCTATTTTACGGACTGCAAGGGCACTATAAAGACCAGCGCTAGCTTTTTGTTGGACTTTTTCTTTTTGAGTAGCTGCTGGACGTTTTGAAGCGGTTTGGGATCTGCTAGAGTGCAAGGTAATACATAGAGTTTGAGGAAAGTGATGTACACATTTTATATCTCCAGGGAGGTGGATGCAGTTCAGTGTGTGCGAGTTACATGTTGAGCAGCTGATCACACAGAAAAGAAGAGGCTGCGCTGCAATTGCCTTTTCATTTGCAGCTTATAAACTGCACAGCCCACAATGAAACAATTCCACTTCCTTCTGTGCTACATACAGGATCACATTCTCTCAGTCTCTAAGAGCCAGGACCCCCAGCGGAGCTCTTCCCTGCGCTGCTCCTACACCAATGAGGCCGGAGCCGCAAACAGCTTGGCTTTTTCCCTGGCACCGTCTGCCAGCGCTCATCAAAATAACCACACGATGGCGCTGTCGACTAACAAAAGAAGGAAACGCACCGAGGCCAGCTCCAAAGGACAGAGCCGAGTTGGAAACGTCCCTGCTCTCAAATTAACTGTGCCAGGAAAAAAAGACTTTGCTGATCTTCCCCCTCCAAGTGTGCAAACACTTTTGCACCACACTCAAAGGGCAACACAAAATCCTCTGCCCTAACAAACATTTTCACTCTCGCAGAGTCCAGTAACAAACTCAAAGACATCCGCTCAACAAATGTGCCAGCGGAGAGAGAAAGTTCTTTTCTGCCTACAATTTCAGCTTCACCCATCAAACAATGAACACACACCCTGCTATTGGCACTTTTCTTTTCAGCTCTACGCTCCTAAGCTTTCAGTCTCAGAGTCAAGATCCAAGCAGCATGGCAACAGGGACTACTCACACACTAAAGCTACAAGGACAAAAAAGCTCAACAACTTGGTGTCTAGATTCCCACTGTCAGTTCAACAGCTCTAACCCACAGGGAAACCTCTTGGGAAAAACCTTTAAATTCACTGAGACCACCCAAAATGCCCGTCCAAACTTAATTTCTTTGCCAAAGAGAAGAACAAGAAGCTCATTTCAAGAGAAATGGCATCCCCTCCTCCATAATCCAAAACATCCAGTGACTGATCCCATACAATGGTGTCAGAACACTCTTACTAGAGGCAGACAGCCTTCCAAAGATGGATACTGACTCAATGACAGTACAAATTGAGGGAGTGCTTCCAAATATGCCGGCACAAGAAGCTGCTGTCGTCCTTGAGCTGCGCGACACAGCTTCTTATCTGCACCTCCAACTCTGGGGCTACGTGCTTTCCTTCCCATGAGAAAGCATTGCCATTCTCTTTCAGGAACTTACCAAGCCAAGCTGTATGCCATGTCCTGTACTATGTCCAACAATGGCTCCTGCACAGAAGGGTCTACGACATAAATATCTCTCTGGACTATACCTCCTCATGGTACCTTTAACGCCTGCCCTATTACATTGTCACTATATCTTTTACTTGCCAAGGAAAGGCACTCAGAGTCACTTGGCCTTGCCTTTGATGCTGTGGCTAATCTACTCTTGTTTTGCTTGCTTGCTTATGTGTGCCTTGCCTGGCAAGACCTAGAAAGACCTTCCTTGCTTTGCTTTGCCTTGCCTACCGCTCTTTGCAATGCAAACCAAGTGTAGGCGCAATTGTAGGCAAGTCAAGGGAGAAGCTGACAAGGCTGGAGCCATGAGGGGCAAGCAAATGGAGTGGTAGGTGAGAGAAGGCCCAGAACTTCTAGGCAAGGATGGGCATAGGAAGGCCAGGCAGAAACAGGAAGGCCTAGGCAAGGCTAGGTTTCCCTGGAGGAAAGCAGTCAAGTGTGGGCAGGTCAAGGGTGGGCGTAGGCACTGGAGGGAGTGCAAGGCTAGGGAGGCAAGGCAGGGCAAGGCAAGGAAACTTTGGGGTCACCAAGGCAAGACAAATGAGAGGTACATTCAAAGACTGCTGGTACACAAAAGGGGCTAGGACAGACTTCTCTGGCTGGCCTTGATCTCACATGGGCCATCTCTAATCTGCACCTAAAACACTTGGATTACCTGCTTTCCTTGGTATACAAAAGAACTGTCATTCTGGTCCTGAAGCGCAAAGGTGAAATGTGAATTTTATGTCCAAAATTCAAGACATGTAAGGATAGGTGCCAGAAGCAAGCTGCCAGGACAGATGGGTGTGCTTGCACGTGACCTCTTTTGGGCTTCCTCTCACATGCTCCTGAAACGCTGGAGGTACGTGAAAGCCTTGAGAGTCCTAGGAGAAGCAGGCAGGGCAAGGCAAGATGAAGAAATGCAGCAAAAAGAGGGGTATTGAATTCCAGGTGGGGGACGAGTGAGCAAGGGAATGCAAGGCAAGGGAGAGGAGAGGTTCAAAGGTAACGCCAAGAAAAGTGGTGGCTTTGCCAGGCAAGACAAAGGAGAGGCAAGCAAGGCAATGAGAGTCCTAGAAGGAGAAGGAAATGAAAGATTGGTGCTGGACAAATGGGAAGGGAAACTGGACAAAGTGGCAAGGGGGATGGGTGGTGCAAGGCACTGGACTGGTAGGAAGGGCAAGGGAAAGACATGGATGGGTCAGGAAGGAAGAGGAAAACAATGGCCAGGAATGACAAAGAAATGCAAGGTTGGATAGGAAAGGAAAGGCAAGGCAATGTAGGGAAGGGGTAGGCCAGACAATGGGTGTCTTAAGAGGAAAAGTATGCATAGCAAGGCCAAGAAAAAAGCGGTAAAGAAGTTAGCGTGGGGGATAGGTGAGTGTAGCTGAGAAGGAAAGAAAGAAAGTGCCTCATTCCAGTATGTATGTATGTATGTGTGTGTGAAGTTTGCAGGATGTAAAGCAGAAGAAAGCAGTGACGTGATGGTGGAGTAAAGGGATGCTTTTGAATACACGTGGCAAGGTCCAAGCAAACTATTTGTCTTGGCACATCTGTGTCCCATAAACTTCTTAGTTTAGATTCAGACTGTAAGCGGGACAGAGAACACCCCTAAAATTACAGCTGAGCAAGAAAGCAGGTCGCATCAGCATGTTTTAAAGGAAGCAGTTTTTTTGTGTGAGAAGAAAATGGACATATGAGACTCCAGCAGTATGGACGTTCAGCTTAGAAGCAAAGTGCAATGATTCCGTACAAACTCTGAAAATGAAACGCAGCAATAAAAAGGCAATGGGACATGTCAGCGAAAGCTTTGTGGCCAAGCAGGGTGAGATGTTTGAAGCAGAACCACAGTTTGGTTTCACTAAGGATCCATCATGGTGGATTGCAAACATGTGCCAAGACAACACATATTCTGCAGCTGTTGCAGCTCTTTGCGGGAACACTAGCGCTTTCCCTTAGACTCTAAAATGCAGAGAAATGGCCTGCGCAGCGCAGAAGCTATTTGTGCTGCTTGTACACCTCTTCCAACCCCTCAGTGGAAACTATTGCGCCTGCCTTTAGACTCTGAGATCCAGAGAACACAATGGTAGAGGCAGTGGAGAATGGAAAGAGAGAGTGAAGTTTGATGAGTGAGTTTGATGTGACTTATGTGGAGCACGCAGAAAATGTAGCCCCGTACTGGTTTTTACACCTGGAGCCTATTTCTGTAAGACACTTCAGGTGGACATTTTTGATCAAGAAGCCAGAGTGAAAAAATTGACAGCAGGTCTCTCTGGGAAAGAAAAAGCAGCAAGGCATCGTGTGCCATTTAAATGCTGCTATAAGAAGGGCGTACTTTAGCAGCATCTCTCTTGACACTTCTATCTATGTAATCTCTAGCTGCTTGGACACAGCGGCACTGAAAATAATTGTACTGCAAATACCAAGTTACACAGGGAAAAAGGGTAGGTCAGCAAATGCCTTCTGTCCTGGCACATCTCTCAGTCAGAACTCCAGCTGAAAAATTTTGCTGTAATGATGGACTTTGCCACTTGGAGAGAATTTATATAGTTGGGAAGAAGCATTCAAAGCCCTAGTGCATTTCGTCTATTTTACGGACTGCAAAGGCACTCTAAAGGCCAGCACTAGCTTTTTGTTGGACTTTTTCTTTTTGAGTAGCTGCTGGACGTTTTGAAGCGGTTTGGGATCTGCTAGAGTGCAAGGTAATACATAGAGTTTGAGGAAAGTGATATACACATTTTATATCTCCAGGGAGGTGGATGCAGTTCAGTGTGTGCGAGTTACATGTTGAGCAGCTGATCACACAGAAAAGAAGAGGCTGCGCTGCAATTGCCTTTTCATTTGCAGCTTATAAACTGCACAGCCCACAATGAAACAATTCCACTTCCTTCTGTGCTACATACAGGATCACATTCTCTCAGTCTCTAAGTGCCAGGACCCCCAGCGGAGCTCTTCCCTGCGCTGCTCCTACACCAATGAGGCCGGAGCCGCAAACAGCTTGGCTTTTTCCCTGGCACCGTCTGCCAGCGCTCATCAAAATAACCACACGATGGCGCTGTCGACTAACAAAAGAAGGAAACGCACCGAGGCCAGCTCCAAAGGACAGAGCCGAGTTGGAAACGTCCCTGCTCTCAAA
The DNA here is from genome assembly GCF_030490865.1 of Poecile atricapillus. Lineage (NCBI taxonomy): Eukaryota > Metazoa > Chordata > Aves > Passeriformes > Paridae > Poecile > Poecile atricapillus. The sequence continues at coordinate 75,190,779 of NC_081288.1, read as the reverse complement.
TTAACTGTGCCAGGAAAAAAAGACTTTGCTGATCTTCCCCCTCCAAGTGTGCAAACACTTTTGCACCACACTCAAAGGGCAACACGAAATCCTCTGCCCTAACAAACATTTTCACTCTCGCAGAGTCCGGTAACAAACTCAAAGACATCCGCTCAACAAATGTGCCAGCGGAGAGAGAAAGTTCTTTGCTGCCTACAATTTCAGCTTCACCCATCAAACAATAAACACACACCCTGCTATTGGCACTTTTCTTTTCAGCTCTACGCTCCTAAGCTTTCAGTCTCAGAGTCAAGATCCCAGCAGCATGGCAACAGGGACTACTCACACACTAAAGCTACAAGGACAAAAAGCTCAACAACTTGCTGTCTAGATTCCCACTGTCAGTTCAACAGCTCTAACCCACAGGGAAACCTCTTGGGAAAAACCTTTAAATTCACTGAGACCACCCAAAGTGCCCATCCAAACTTAATTTCTTTGCCAAAGCGAAGAACAAGAAGCTCATTTCAAGAGAAATGGCATCCCCTCCTCCAAAATCCAAAACATCCAGTGACTGATCCCATACAATGGTGTCAGAACACTCTTACTAGAGGCAGACAGCCTTCCAAAGATGGATACTGACTCAATGACTGTACAAATTGAGGGAGTGCTTCCAAATATGCCGGCACAAGAAGCTGCTGTCGTCCTTGAGCTGCGCGACACAGCTTCTTATCTGCACCTCCAACTCTGGGGCTATGTGCTTTCCTTCCCATGAGAAAGCATTGCCATTCTCCTTCAGGAACTTACCAAGCCAAACTGTATGCCATGTCCTGTAGTATGTCCAACAATGGCTCCTGCACAGAAGGGTCTACGACATAAATATCTTGCTGGACTATACCTCCTCATGGTACCTTTAACGCCTGCCCTATTACATTGTCACTATATCTTTTACTTGCCAAGGAAAGGCACTCAGAGTCACTTGGCCTTGCCTTGCCTTTGATGCTGTGGCTAGTCTACTCTTGTTTTGCTTGCTTGCTTATGTGTGCCTTGCCTGGCAAGACCTAGAAAGACCTTCCTTGCTTTGCTTTGCCTTGCCTACCGCTCTTTGCAATGCAAACCAAGTGTAGGCGCAATTGTAGGCAAGTCAAGGGAGAAGCTGACAAGGCTGGAGCCATGAGGGGCAAGCAAATGGAGTGGTAGGTGAGAGAAGGCCCAGAACTTCTAGGCAAGGATGGGCATAGGAAGGCCAGGCAGAAACAGGAGGGGCTAGGCAAGGCTAGGTTTCCCTGGAGGAAAGCAGTAGGCAGATCAAGTGTGGGCGTAGGCACTGGAGGGAGTGCAAGGCTAGGGAGGCAAGGCAGGGCAAGGCAAGGAAACTTTTGGGTCACCAAGGCAAGACAAATGAGAGGTACATTCAAAGACTGCTGGTACACAAAAGGGGCTAGGACAGACTTCTCTGGCTGGCCTTGATCTCACATGGGCCATCTCTAATCTGCACCTAAAACACTTGGATTACCTGCTTTCCTTGGTATACAAAAGAACTGTCATTCTGGTCCTGAAGCGCAAAGGTGAAATGTGAATTTTATGTCCAAAATTCAAGACATGTAAGGATAGGTGCCAGAAGCAAGCTGCCAGGACAGATGGGTGTGCTTGCACGTGACCTCTTTTAGGCTTCCTCTCACATGCTCCTGAAACGCTGGAGGTACGTGAAAGCCTTGAGAGTCCTAGGAGAAGCAGGCAGGACAAGGCTAGATGAAGAAATGCAGCAAAAAGAGGGGTATTGAATTCCAGGTGGGGGACGAGTGAGCAAGGGAATGCAAGGCAAGGGAGAGGAGAGGTTCAAAGGTAACGCCAAGAAAAGTGGTGGCTTTGCCAGGCAAGACAAAGGAGAGGCAAGCAAGGCAATGAGAGTCCTAGAAGGAGAAGGAAATGAAAGATTGGAGCTGGACAAAGGGGAAGGGAAACCGGACAAAGTGGCAAGGGGGATGGGTGGTGCAAGGCACTGGACTGGTAGGAAGGGCAAGGGAAAGACATGGATGGGTCAGGAAGGAAGAGGAAAACAATGGCCAGGAATGACAAAGAAATGCAAGGTTGGATAGGAAAGGAAAGGCAAGGCAATGTAGGGAAGGGGTAGGCCAGACAATGGGTGTCTTAAGAGGAAAAGTATGCATAGCAAGGCCAAGAGAAAAGCGGTAAAAAAGTTAGCGTGGGGGATAGGTGAGTGTAGCTGAGAAAGAAAGAAAGAAAGAAAGTGCCTCATTCCAGTATGTATGTATGTATGTGTGTGTGAAGTTTGCAGGATGTAAAGCAGAGACTTGATGGTGGAGTGAAAGGATGCTTTTGAATACACGTGGCAAGGTCCAAGCAAACTATTTGTCTTGGCACATCTGTGTCCCATAAACTTCTTAGTTTAGATTCAGACTGTAAGCGGGACAGAGAACACCCCTAAAATTACAGCTGAGCAAGAAAGCAGGTCGCATCAGCATGTTTTAAAGGAAGCAGTTTTTTTGTGTGAGAAGAAAATGGACATATGAGACTCCAGCAGTATCGACGTTCAGCTTAGAAGCAAAGTGCAATGATTCCGTACAAACTCTGAAAATGAAACGCAGCAATAAAAAGGCAATGGGACATGTCAGCGAAAGCTTTGTGGCCAAGCAGGGTGAGATGTTTGAAGCAGAACCACAGTTTGGTTTCACTAAGGATCCATCATGGTGGATTGCAAACATGTGCCAAGACAACACATATTCTGCAGCTGTTGCAGCTCTCCGCAGGAACACTAGCGCTTTCCCTTAGACTCTAAAACGCAGAGAAATGGCCTGCGCAGCGCAGAAGCTATTTGTGCTGCTTGTACACCTCTTCCAACCCCTCAGTGGAAACTATTGCGCCTGCCTTTAGACTCTGAGATCCAGAGAACACAATGGTAGAGGCAGTGGAGAATGGAAGGAGAGAGCGAAGTTTGATGAGTGAGTTTGATGTGACTTATGTGGAGCACGCAGAAAATGTAGCCCCGTACTGGTTTTTACACCTGGAGCCTATTTCTGTAAGACATTTCAGGTGGACATTTTTGATCAAGAAGCCAGAGTGAAAAAATTGACAGCAGGTCTCTCTGGGAAAGAAAAAGCAGCAAGGCGTCGTGTGCCATTTAAATGCTGCAATAAGAAGGGCGTACTTTAGCAGCATCTCTCTTGACACTTCTATCTGTGTAATCTCTAGCTGCTTGGACACAGCGACACTGAAAATAATTGTACTGCAAATACCAAGTTACACAGGGAAAAAGGGTAGGTCAGCAAATGCCTTCTGTCCTGGCACATCTCTCAGTCAGAACTCCAGCTGAAAAATTTTGCTGTAATGATGGACTTTGCCACTTGGAGAGAATTTATATAGTTGGGAAGAAGCATTCAAAGCCCTAGTGCATTTTGTCTATTTTACGGACTGCAAGGGCACTATAAAGACCAGCACTAGCTTTTTGTTGGACTTTTTCTTTTTGAGTAGCTGCTGGACGTTTTGAAGCGGTTTGGGATCTGCTAGAGTGCAAGGTAATACATAGAGTTTGAGGAAAGTGATGTACACATTTTATATCTCCAGGGAGGTGGATGCAGTTCAGTGTGTGCGAGTTACATGTTGAGCAGCTGATCACACAGAAAAGAAGAGGCTGCGCTGCAATTGCCTTTTCATTTGCAGCTTATAAACTGCACAGCCCACAATGAAACAATTCCACTTCCTTCTGTGCTACATACAGGATCACATTCTCTCAGTCTCTAAGAGCCAGGACCCCCAGCGGAGCTCTTCCCTGCGCTGCTCCTACACCAATGAGGCCGGAGCCGCAAACAGCTTGGCTTTTTCCCTGGCACCGTCTGCCAGCGCTCATCAAAATAACCACACGATGGCGCTGTCGACTAACAAAAGAAGGAAACGCACCGAGGCCAGCTCCAAAGGACAGAGCCGAGTTGGAAACGTCCCTGCTCTCAAATTAACTGTGCCAGGAAAAAAAGACTTTGCTGATCTTCCCCCTCCAAGTGTGCAAACACTTTTGCACCACACTCAAAGGGCAACACGAAATCCTCTGCCCTAACAAACATTTTCACTCTCGCAGAGTCCAGTAACAAACTCAAAGACATCCGCTCAACAAATGTGCCAGCGGAGAGAGAAAGTTCTTTGCTGCCTACAATTTCAGCTTCACCCATCAAACAATGAACACACTCCTTGCTATTGGCACTTTTCTTTTCAGCTCTACGCTCCTAAGCTTTCAGTCTCAGAGTCAAGATCCAAGCAGCACGGCAACAGGAACTACTCACACACTAAAGCTACAAGGACAAAAAGCTCAACAACTTGGTGTCTAGATTCCTACTGTCAGTTCAACAGCTCTAACCCACAGGGAAACCTCTTGGGAAAAACCTTTAAATTCACTGAGACCACCCAAAGTGCCCATCCAAACTTAATTTCTTTGCCAAAGAGAAGAACAAGAAGCTCATTTCAAGAGAAAGGGCATCCCCTCCTCCAAAATCCAAAACATCCAGTGACTGATCCCATACAATGGTGTCAGAACACTCTTACTAGAGGCAGACAGCCTTCCAAAGATGGATACTGACTCAATGACTGTACAAATTGAGGGAGTGCTTCCAAATATGCCGGCACAAGAAGCTGCTGTCGTCCTTGAGCTGCGCGACACAGCTTCTTATCTGCACCTCCAACTCTGGGGCTACGTGCTTTCCTTCCCATGAGAAAGCATTGCCATTCTCCTTCAGGAACTTACCAAGCCAAACTGTATGCCATGTCCTGAACTATGTCCAACAATGGCTCCTGCACAGAAGGGTCTACGACATAAATATCTTGCTGGACTATACCTCCTCATGGTACCTTTAAAGCCTGCCCTATTACATTGTCACTATAACTTTTACTTGCCAAGGAAAGGCACTCAGAGTCACTTGGCCTTGCCTTGCTTTTGATGCTGTGGCTAGTCTACTCTTGTTTTGCTTGCTTGCTTATGTGTGCCTTGCCTGGCAAGACCTAGAAAGACCTTCCTTGCTTTGCTTTGCCTTGCCTACCGCTCTTTGCAATGCAAACCAAGTGTAGGCGCAATTGTAGGCAAGTCAAGGGAGAAGCTGGCAAGGCTGGAGCCATGAGGGGCAAGCAAATGGAGTGGTAGGTGAGAGAAGGCCCAGAACTTCTAGGCAAGGATGGGCATAGGAAGGCCAGGCAGAAACAGGAAGGGCTAGGCAAGGACAGGTTTCCCTGGAGGAAAGCAGTAGGCAGGTCAAGTGTGGGCGTAGGCACTGGAGGGAGTGCAAGGCTAGGGAGGCAAGGCAGGGCAAGGCAAGGAAACTTTTGGGTCACCAAGGCAAGACAAATGAGAGGTACATTCAAAGACTGCTGGTACACAAAAGGGGCTAGGACAGACTTCTCTGGCTGGCCTTGATCTCACATGGGCCATCTCTAATCTGCACCTAAAGCACATGGCTTACCTGCTTTCCTTGGTATACAAAAGAACTGTCATTCTGGTCCTGAAGCGCAAAGGTGAAATGTGAATTTCATGTCCAAAATTCAAGAAATGTAAGGATAGGTGCCAGAAGCAAGCTGCCAGGACAGATGGGTGTGCTTGCACGTGACCTCTTTTGGGCTTCCTCTCACATGCTCCTGAAACGCTGGAGGTACGTGAAAGCCTTGAGAGTCCTAGGAGAAGCAGGCAGGGCAAGGCAAGATGAAGAAATTCCGCAAAAAGAGGGGTATTGAATTCCAGGTGGGGGACGAGTGAGCAAGGGAATGCAAGGCAAGGGAGAGGAGAGGTTCAAAGGTAACGCCAAGAAAAGTGGTGGCTTTACCAGGCAAGACAAAGGAGAGGCAAGCAAGGCAATGAGAGTCCTAGAAGGAGAAGGAAATGAAAGATTGGAGCTGGACAAAGGGGAAGGGAAACTGGACAAAGTGGCAAGGGGGATGGGTGGTGCAAGGCACTGGACTGGTAGGAAGGGCAAGGGAAAGACATGGATGGGTCAGGAAGGAAGAGGAAAACAATGGCCAGGAATGACAAAGAAATGCAAGGTTGGATAGGAAAGGAAAGGCAAGGCAATGTAGGGAAGGGGTAGGCCAGACAATGGGTGTCTTAAGAGGAAAAGTATGCATAGCAAGGCCAAGAGAAAAGCGGTAAAGAAGTTAGCGTGGGGGATAGGTGAGTGTAGCTGAGAAAGAAAGAAACAAAGTGCCTCATTCCAGTTTTTATGTATGTATGTGTGTGTGAAGTTTGCTGGATGTAAAGCAGAGACTTTATAGTGGGGTGAAAGGATGCTTTTGAATACACGTGGCAAGGTCCAAGCAAACTATTTGTCTTGGCACATCTGTGTCCCATAAACTTCTTAGTTTAGATTCAGACTGTAAGCGGGACAGAGAACACCCCTAAAATTACAGCTGAGCAAGAAAGCAGGTCGCATCAGCATGTTTTAAAGGAAGCAGTTTTTTTGTGTGAGAAGAAAATGGACATATGAGACTCCAGCAGTATGGACGTTCAGCTTAGAAGCAAAGTGCAATGATTCCGTACAAACTCTGAAAATGAAACGCAGCAATAAAAAGGCAATGGGACATGTCAGCGAAAGCTTTGTGGCCAAGCAGGGTGAGATGTTTGAAGCAGAACCACAGTTTGGTTTCACTAAGGATCCATCATGGTGGATTGCAAACATGTGCCAAGACAACACATATTCTGCAGCTGTTGCAGCTCTCCGCAGGAACACTAGCGCTTTCCCTTAGACTCTAAAATGCAGAGAAATGGCCTGCGCAGCGCAGAAGCTATTTGTGCTGCTTGTACACCTCTTCCAACCCCTCAGTGGAAACTATTGCGCCTGCCTTTAGACTCTGAGATCCAGAGAACACAATGGTAGAGGCAGTGGAGAATGGAAGGAGAGAGTGAAGTTTGATGAGTGAGTTTGATGTGACTTATGTGGAGCACGCAGAAAATGTAGCCCCGTACTGGTTTTTACACCTGGAGCCTATTTCTGTAAGACATTTCAGGTGGACATTTTTGATCAAGAAGCCAGAGTGAAAAAATTGACAGCAGGTGTCTGTGGGAAAGAAAAAGCAGCAAGGCGTCGTGTGCCATTTAAATGCTGCTATAAGAAGGGCGTACTTTAGCAGCATCTCTCTTGACACTTCTATCTGTGTAATCTCTAGCTGCTTGGACACAGCGACACTGAAAATAATTGTACTGCAAATACCAAGTTACACAGGGAAAAAGGGTGGGTCAGCAAATGCCTTCTGTCCTGGCACATCTCTCAGTCAGAACTCCAGCTGAAAAATTTTGCTGTAATGATGGACTTTGCCACTTGGAGAGAATTTATATAGTTGCGAAGAAGCATTCAAAGCCCTAGTGCATTTTGTCTATTTTACGGACTGCAAAGGCACTCTAAAGGCCAGCACTAGCTTTTTGTTGGACTTTTTCTTTTTGAGTAGCTGCTGGACGTTTTGAAGCGGTTTGGGATCTGCTAGTGTGCAAGGTAATACATAGAGTTTGAGGAAAGTGATATACACATTTTATATCTCCAGGGAGGTGGATGCAGTTCAGTGTGTGCGAGTTACATGTTGAGCAGCTGATCACACAGAAAAGAAGAGGCTGCGCTGCAATTGCCTTTTCATTTGCAGCTTATAAACTGCACAGCCCACAATGAAACAATTCCACTTCCTTCTGTGCTACATACAGGATCACATCCTCTCAGTCTCTAAGAGCCAGGACCCCCAGCGGAGCTCTTCCCTGCGCTGCTCCTACACCAATGAGGCCGGAGCCGCAAACAGCTTGGCTTTTTCCCTGGCACCGTCTGCCAGCGCTCATCAAAATAACCACACGATGGCGCTGTCGACTAACAAAAGAAGGAAACGCACCGAGGCCAGCTCCAAAGGACAGAGCCGAGTTGGAAACGTCCCTGCTCTCAAATTAACTGTGCCAGGAAAAAAAGACTTTGCTGATCTTCCCCCTCCAAGTGTGCAAACACTTTTGCACCACACTCAAAAGGCAACACGAAATCCTCTGCCCTAACAAACATTTTCACTCTCGCAGAGTCCGGTAACAAACTCAAAGACATCCGCTCAACAAATGTGCCAGCGGAGAGAGAAAGTTCTTTGCTGCCTACAATTTCAACTTCACCCATCAAACAATGAACACACACCCTGCTATTGGCACTTTTCTTTTCAGCTCTACGCTCCTAAGCTTTCAGTCTCAGAGCCAAGATCCAAGCAGCATGGCAACAGGGACTACTCACACACTAAAGCTACAAGGACAGAAAGCTCAACAACTTGCTGTCTATGTTCCCACTGTCAGTTCAACAGCTCTAACCCACAGGGAAACCTCTTGGGAAAAACCTTTAAATTCACTGAGACCACCCAAAGTGCCCATCCAAACTTAATTTCTTTGCCAAAGAGAAGAACAAGAAGCTCATTTTAAGAGAAAGGGCATCCCCTCCTCCAAAATCCAAAACATCCAGTGACTGATCCCATACAATGGTGTCAGAACACTCTTACTAGAGGCAGACAGCCTTCCAAAGATGGATACTGACTCAATGACTGTACAAATTGAGGGAGTGCTTCCAAATATGCCTGCACAAGAAGCTGCTGTCGTCCTTGGGCTGCGCGACACAGCTTCTTATCTGCACCTCCAACTCTGGGGCTACGTGCTTTCCTTCCCATGAGAAAGCATTGCCATTCTCCTTCAGGAACTTACCAAGCCAAGCTGTATGCCATGTCCTGTACTATGTCCAACAATGGCTCCTGCACAGAAGGGTCTACGACATAAATATCTTGCTGGACTATACCTCCTCATGGTACCTTTAACGCCTGCCCCATTACATTGTCACTATATCTTTTACTTGCCAAGGAAAGGCACTCAGAGTCACTTGGCCTTGCCTTGCCTTTGATGCTGTGGCTAGTCTACTCTTGTTTTGCTTGCTTGCTTATGTGTGCCTTGCCTGGCAAGACCTAGAAAAACCTTCCTTGCTTTGCTTTGCCTTGCCTACCGCTCTTTGCGATGCAAACCAAGTGTAGGCGCAATTGTAGGCAAGTCAAGGGAGAAGCTGACAAGGCTGGAGCCATGAGGGGCAAGCAAATGGAGTGGTGGGTGAGAGAAGGCCCAGAACTTCTAGGCAAGGATGGGCATAGGAAGGCCAGGCAGAAACAGGAAGGCCTAGGCAAGGCTAGGTTTCCCTGGAGGAAAGCAGTCAAGTGTGGGCAGGTCAAGTGTGGGCGTAGGCACTGGAGGGAGTGCAAGGCTAGGGAGGCAAGGCAGGGCAAGGCAAGGAAACTTTTGGGTCACCAAGGCAAGACAAATGAGAGGTACATTCAAAAACTGCTGGTACACAAAAGGGGCTAGGACAGACTTCTCTGGCTGGCCTTGATCTCACATGGGCCATCTCTAATCTGCACCTAAAACACTTGGATTACCTGCTTTCCTTGGTATACAAAAGAACTGTCATTCTGGTCCTGAAGCGCAAAGGTGAAATGTGAATTTTATGTCCAAAATTCAAGACATGTAAGGATAGGTGCCAGAAGCAAGCTGCCAGGACAGATGGGTGTGCTTGCACGTGACCTCTTTTGGGCTTCCTCTCACATGCTCCTGAAACGCTGGAGGTACGTGAAAGCCTTGAGAGTCCTAGGAGAAGCAGGCAGGGCAAGGCAAGATGAAGAAATTCCGCAAAAAGAGGGGTATTGAATTCCAGGTGGGGGACGAGTGAGCAAGGGAATGCAAGGCAAGGGAGAGGAGAGGAGAGGTTCAAAGGTAACGCCAAGAAAAGTGGTGGCTTTGCCAGGCAAGACAAAGGAGAGGCAAGCAAGGCAATGAGAGTCCTAGAAGGAGAAGGAAATGAAAGATTGGAGCTGGACAAAGGGGAAGGGAAACTGGACAAAGTGGCAAGGGGGATGGGTGGTGCAAAGCACTGGACTGGTAGGAAGGGCAAGGGAAAGACATGGATGGGTCAGGAAGGAAGAGGAAAACAATGGCCAGGAATGACAAAGAAATGCAAGGTTGGATAGGAAAGGAAAGGCAAGGCAATGTAGGGAAGGGGTAGGCCAGACAATGGGTGTCTTAAGAGGAAAAGTATGCATAGCAAGGCCAAGAGAAAAGCGGTAAAGAAGTTAGCGTGGGGGATAGGTGAGTGTAGCTGAGAAAGAAAGAAAGAAAGTGCCTCATTCCAGTTTGTATGTATGTATGTGTGTGTGAAGTTTGCAGGATGTAAAGCAGAAGAAAGCAGTGGCGTGATGGTGGTGTGAAAGGATGCTTTTGAATACACGTGGCAAGGTCCAAGCAAACTATTTGTCTTGGCACATCTGTGTCCCATAAACTTCTTAGTTTAGATTCAGACTGTAAGCGGGACAGAGAACACCCCTAAAATTACAGCTGAGCAAGAAAGCAGGTCGCATCAGCATGTTTTAAAGGAAGCAGTTTTTTTGTGTGAGAAGAAAATGGACATATGAGACTCCAGCAGTATGGACGTTCAGCTTAGAAGCAAAGTGCAATGATTCCGTACAAACTCTGAAAATGAAACGCAGCAATAAAAAGGCAATGGGACATGTCAGCGAAAGCTTTGTGGCCAAGCAGGGTGAGATGTTTGAAGCAGAACCACAGTTTGGTTTCACTAAGGATCCATCATGGTGGATTGCAAACATGTGCCAAGACAACACATATTCTGCAGCTGTTGCAGCTCTCCGCAGGAACACTAGCGCTTTCCCTTAGACTCTAAAATGCAGAGAAATGGCCTGCGCAGCGCAGAAGCTATTTGTGCTGCTTGTACACCTCTTCCAACCCCTCAGTGGAAACTATTGCGCCTGCCTTTAGACTCTGAGATCCAGAGAACACAAGGGTAGAGGCAGTGGAGAATGGAAGGAGAGAGTGAAGTTTGATGAGTGAGTTTGATGTGACTTATGTGGAGCACGCAGAAAATGTAGCCCCGTACTGGTTTTTACACCTGGAGCCTATTTCTGTAAGACATTTCAGGTGGACATTTTTGATCAAGAAGCCAGAGTGAAAAAATTGACAGCAGGTGTCTGTGGGAAAGAAAAAGCAGCAAGGCGTCGTGTGCCATTTAAATGCTGCTATAAGAAGGGCGTACTTTAGCAGCATCTCTCTTGACACTTCTATCTGTGTAATCTCTAGCTGCTTGGACACAGCGACACTGAAAATAATTGTACTGCAAATACCACGTTACACAGGGAAAAAGGGTAGGTGAGCAAATGCCTTCTGTCCTGGCACATCTCTCAGTCAGAACTCCAGCTGAAAAATTTTGCTGTAATGATGGACTTTGCCACTTGGAGAGAATTTATATAGTTGGGAAGAAGCATTCAAAGCCCTAGTGCATTTCGTCTATTTTACGGACTGCAAGGGCACTATAAAGGCCAGCACTAGCTTTTTGTTGGACTTTTTGAGTAGCTGCTGGATGTTTTGAAGCGGTTTGGGATCTGCTAGAGTGCAAGGTAATACATAGAGTTTGAGGAAAGTGATATACACATTTTATATCTCCAGGGAGGTAGATGCAGTTCAGTGTGTGCGAGTTACATGTTGAGCAGCTGATCACACAGAAAAGAAGAGGCTGCGCTGCAATTGCCTTTTCATTTGCAGCTTATAAACTGCACAGCCCACAATGAAACAATTCCACTTCCTTCTGTGCTACATACAGGATCACATTCTCTCAGTCTCTAAGAGCCAGGACCCCCAGCGGAGCTCTTCCCTGCGCTGCTCCTACACCAATGAGGCCGGAGCCGCAAACAGCTTGGCTTTTTCCCTGGCACCGGCTGCCAGCGCTCATCAAAATAACCACACGATGGCGCTGTCGACTAACAAAAGAAGGAAACGCACCGAGGCCAGCTCCAAAGGACAGAGCCGAGTTGGAAACGTCCCTGCTCTCAAATTAACTGTGCCAGGAAAAAAAGACTTTGCTGATCTTCCCCTTCCAAGTGTGCAAACACTTTTGCACCACACTCAAAGGGCAACACGAAATCCTCTGCCCTAACAAACATTTTCACTCTCGCAGAGTCCGGTAACAAACTCAAAGACATCCGCTCAACAAATGTGCCAGCGGAGAGAGAAAGTTCTTTGCTGCCTACAATTTCAGCTTCACCCATCAAACAATGAACACACACCCTGCTATTGGCACTTTTCTTTTCAGCTCTACGCTCCTAAGCTTTCAGTCTCAGAGTCAAGATCCAAGCAGCATGGCAACAGGGACTACTCACACACTAAAGCTACAAGGACAAAAAGCTCAACAACTTGCTGTCTAGATTCCCACTGTCAGTTCAACAGCTCTAACCCACAGGGAAACCTCTTGGGAAAAACCTTTAAATTCACTGAGACCACCCAAAGTGCCCATCCAAACTTAATTTCTTTGCCAAAGAGAAGAACAAGAAGCTCATTTCAAGAGAAAGGGCATCCCCTCCTCCAAAATCCAAAACATCCAGTGACTGATCCCATACAATGGTGTCAGAACACTCTTACTAGAGGCAGACAGCCTTCCAAAGATGGATACTGACTCAACGACTGTACAAATTGAGGGAGTGCTTCCAAATATGCCTGCACAAGAAGCTGCTGTCGTCCTTGGGCTGCGCGACACAGCTTCTTATCTGCACCTCCAACTCTGGGGCTACGTGCTTTCCTTCCCATGAGAAAGCATTGCCATTCTCCTTCAGGAACTTACCAAGCCAAGCTGTATGCCATGCCCTGTACTATGTCCAACAATGGCTCCTGCACAGAAGGGTCTACGACATAAATATCTTGCTGGACTATACCTCCTCATGGTACCTTTAACGCCTGCCCTATTACATTGTCACTATATCTTTTACTTGCCAAGGAAAGGCACTCAGAGTCACTTGGCCTTGCCTTGCCTTTGATGCTGTGGCTAGTCTACTCTTGTTTTGCTTGCTTGCTTATGTGTGCCTTGCCTGGCAGGACCTAGAAAGACCGTCCTTGCTTTGCTTTGCCTTGCCTACCGCTCTTTGCAATGCAAACCAAGTGTAGGCGAAATTGTAGGCAAGTCAAGGGAGAAGCTGACAAGGCTGGAGCCATGAGGAGCAAGCAAATGGAGTGGTAGGTGAGAGAAGGCCCAGAACTTCTAGGCAAGGATGGGCATAGGAAGGCCAGGCAGAAACAGGAAGGCCTAGGCAAGGCTAGGTTTCCCCGGAGGAAAGCAGTCCAGTGTGGGCAGGTCAAGTGTGGGCGTAGGCACTGGAGGGAGTGCAAGGCTAGGGAGGCAAGGCAGGGCAAGGCAAGGAAACTTTTGGGTCACCAAGGCAAGACAAATGAGAGGTACATTCAAAGACTGCTGGTACACAAAAGGGGCTAGGACAGACTTCTCTGGCTGGCCTTGATCTCACATGGGCCATCTCTAATCTGCACCTAAAACACTTGGATTACCTGCTTTCCTTGGTATACAAAAGAACTGTCATTCTGGTCCTGAAGCGCAAAGGTGAAATGTGAATTTTATGTCCAAAATTCAAGACATGTAAGGATAGGTGCCAGAAGCAAGCTGCCAGGACAGATGGGTGTGCTTGCACGTGACCTCTTTTGGGCTTCCTCTCACATGCTCCTGAAACGCTGGAGGTACGTGAAAGCCTTGAGAGTCCTAGGAGAAGCAGGCAGGGCAAGGCAAGATGAAGAAATGCCGCAAAAAGAGGGGTATTGAATTCCAGGTGGGGGACGAGTGAGCAAGGGAATGCAAGGCAAGGGAGAGGAGAGGTTCAAAGGTAACGCCAAGAAAAGTGGTGGCTTTGCCAGGCAAGACAAAGGAGAGGCAAGCAAGGCAATGAGAGTCCTAGAAGGAGAAGGAAATGAAAGATTGGAGCTGGACAAAGGGGAAGGGAAACTGGACAAAGTGGCAAGGGGGATGGGTGGTGCAAGGCACTGGACTGGTAGGAAGGGCAAGGGAAAGACATGGATGGGTCAGGGAGGAAGAGGAAAACAATGGCCAGGAATGACAAAGAAATGCAAGGTTGGATAGGAAAGGAAAGGCAAGGCAATGTAGGGAAGGGGTAGGCCAGACAATGGGTGTCTTAAGAGGAAAAGTATGCATAGCAAGGCCAAGAGAAAAGCGGTAAAGAAGTTAGCGTGGGGGATAGGTGAGTGTAGCTGAGAAAGAAAAAAGTGCCTCATTCCAGTTTGTATGTATGTATGTGTGTGTGAAGTCTGCAGGATGTAAAGCAGAAGAAAGCAGTGACGTGATGGTGGAGTGAAAGGATGCTTTTGAATACACGTGGCAAGGTCCAAGCAAACTATTTGTCTTGGCACATCTGTGTCCCATAAACTTCTTAGTTTAGATTCAGACTGTAAGCGGGACAGAGAACACCCCTAAAATTACAGCTGAGCAAGAAAGCAGGTCGCATCAGCATGTTTTAAAGGAAGCAGTTTTTTTGTGTGAGAAGAAAATGGACATATGAGACTCCAGCAGTATGGACGTTCAGCTTAGAAGCAAAGTGCAATGATTCCGTACAAACTCTGAAAATGAAACGCAGCAATAAAAAGGCAATGGGACATGTCAGCGAAAGCTTTGTGGCCAAGCAGGGTGAGATGTTTGAAGCAGAACCACAGTTTGGTTTCACTAAGGATCCATCATGGTGGATTGCAAACATGTGCCAAGACAACACATATTCTGCAGCTGTTGCAGCTGTCCACAGGAACACTAGCGCTTTCCCTTAGACTCTAAAATGCAGAGAAATGGCCTGCGCAGCGCAGAAGCTATTTGTGCTGCTTGTACACCTCTTCCAACCCCTCAGTGGAAACTATTGCGCCTGCCTTTAGACTCTGAGATCCAGAGAACACAAGGGTAGAGGCAGTGGAGAATGGAAGGAGAGAGTGAAGTTTGATGAGTGAGTTTGATGTGACTTATGTGGAGCACGCAGAAAATGTAGCCCCGTACTGGTTTTTACACCTGGAGCCTATTTCTGTAAGACATTTCAGGTGGACATTTTTGATCAAGAAGCCAGAGTGAAAAAATTGACAGCGGGTCTCTCTAGGAAAGAAAAAGCAGCAAGGAGTCGTGTGCCATTTAAATGCTGCTATAAGAAGGGCGTACTTTAGCAGCATCTCTCTTGACACTTCTATCTGTGTAATCTCTAGCTGCTTGGACACAGCGACACTGAAAATAATTGTACTGCAAATACCAAGTTACACAGGGAAAAAGGGTAGGTCAGCAAATGCCTTCTGTCCTGGCACATCTCTCAGTCAGAACTCCAGCTGAAAAATTTTGCTGTAATGATGGACTTTGCCACTTGGAGAGAATTTATATAGTTGGGAAGAAGCATTCAAAGCCCTAGTGCATTTCGTCTATTTTACGGACTGCAAGGGCACTCTAAAGGCCAGCACTAGCTTTTTGTCGGACTTTTTGAGTAGCTGCTGGACGTTTTGAAGCGGTTTGGGATCTGCTAGAGTGCAAGGTAATACATAGAGTTTGAGGAAAGTGATATACACATTTTATATCTCCAGGGAGGTGGATGCAGTTCAGTGTGTGCGAGTTACATGTTGAGCAGCTGATCACACAGAAAAGAAGAGGCTGCACTGCAATTGCCTTTTCATTTGCAGCTTATAAACTGCACAGCCCACAATGAAACAATTCCACTTCCTTCTGTGCTACATACAGGATCACATTCTCTCCGTCTCTAAGAGCCAGGACCCCCAGCGGAGCTCTTCCCTGCGCTGCTCCTACACCAATGAGGCCGGAGCCGCAAACAGCTTGGCTTTTTCCCTGGCACCGTCTGCCAGCGCTCATCAAAATAACCACACGATGGCGCTGTCGACTAACAAAAGAAGGAAACGCACCGAGGCCAGCTCCAAAGGACAGAGCCGAGTTGGAAACGTCCCTGCTCTCAAATTAACTGTGCCAGGAAAAAAAGACTTTGCTGATCTTCCCCTTCCAAGTGTGCAAACACTTTTGCACCACACTCAAAGGGCAACACGAAATCCTCTGCCCTAACAAACATTTTCACTCTCGCAGAGTCCGGTAACAAACTCAAAGACATCCGCTCAACAAATGTGCCAGCGGAGAGAGAAAGTTCTTTGCTGCCTACAATTTCAGCTTCACCCATCAAACAATGAACACACACCCTGCTATTGGCACTTTTCTTTTCAGCTCTACGCTCCTAAGCTTTCAGTCTCAGAGTCAAGATCCAAGCAGCATGGCAACAGGGACTACTCACACACTAAAGCTACAAGGACAAAAAGCTCAACAACTTGCTGTCTAGATTCCCACTGTCAGTTCAACAGCTCTAACCCACAGGGAAACCTCTTGGGAAAAACCTTTAAATTCACTGAGACCACCCAAAGTGCCCATCCAAACTTAATTTCTTTGCCAAAGAGAAGAACAAGAAGCTCATTTCAAGAGAAATGGCATCCCCTCCTCCAAAATCCAAAACATCCAGTGACTGATCCCATACAATGGTGTCAGAACACTCTTACTAGAGGCAGACAGCCTTCCAAAGATGGATACTGACTCAACGACTGTACAAATTGAGGGAGTGCTTCCAAATATGCCGGCACAAGAAGCTGCTGTCGTCCTTGAGCTGCGCGACACAGCTTCTTATCTGCACCTCCAACTCTGGGGCTACGTGCTTTCCTTCCCATGAGAAAGCATTGCCATTCTCCTTCAGGAACTTACCAAGCCAAGCTGTATGCCATGTCCTGTACTATGTCCAACAATGGCTCCTGCACAGAAGGGTCTACGACATAAATATCTTGCTGGACTATACCTCCTCATGGTACCTTTAACGCCTGCCCTATTACATTGTCACTATATCTTTTACTTGCCAAGGAAAGGCACTCAGAGTCACTTGGCCTTGCCTTGCCTTTGATGCTGTGGCTAGTCTACTCTTGTTTTGCTTGCTTGCTTATGTGTGCCTTGCCTGGCAAGACCTAGAAAGACCTTCCTTGCTTTGCTTTGCCTTGCCTACCGCTCTTTGCAATGCAAACCAAGTGTAGGCGCAATTGTAGGCAAGTCAAGGGAGAAGCTGACAAGGCTGGAGCCATGAGGGGCAAGCAAATGGAGTGGTAGGTGAGAGAAGGCCCAGAACTTCTAGGCAAGGATGGGCATAGGAAGGCCAGGCAGAAACAGGAAGGCCTAGGCAAGGCTAGGTTTCCCTGGAGGAAAGCAGTCCAGTGTGGGCAGGTCAAGTGTGGGCGTAGGCACTGGAGGGAGTGCAAGGCTAGGGAGGCAAGGCAGGGCAAGGCAAGGAAACTTTTGGGTCACCAAGGCAAGACAAATGAGAGGTACATTCAAAGACTGCTGGTACACAAAAGGGGCTAGGACAGACTTCTCTGGCTGGCCTTGATCTCACATGGGCCATCTCTAATCTGCACCTAAAACACTTGGATTACCTGCTTTCCTTGGTATACAAAAGAACTGTCATTCTGGTCCTGAAGCGCAAAGGTGAAATGTGAATTTTATGTCCAAAATTCAAGACATGTAAGGATAGGTGCCAGAAGCAAGCTGCCAGGACAGATGGGTGTGCTTGCACGTGACCTCTTTTGGGCTTCCTCTCACATGCTCCTGAAACGCTGGAGGTACGTGAAAGCCTTGAGAGTCCTAGGAGAAGCAGGCAGGGCAAGGCAAGATGAAGAAATTCCGCAAAAAGAGGGGTATTGAATTCCAGGTGGGGGACGAGTGAGCAAGGGAATGCAAGGCAAGGGAGAGGAGAGGTTCAAAGGTAACGCCAAGAAAAGTGGTGGCTTTGCCAGGCAAGACAAAGGAGAGGCAAGCAAGGCAATGAGAGTCCTAGAAGGAGAAGGAAATGAAAGATTGGAGCTGGACAAAGGGGAAGGGAAACTGGACAAAGTGGCAAGGGGGATGGGTGGTGCAAGGCACTGGACTGGTAGGAAGGGCAAGGGAAAGACATGGATGGGTCAGGAAGGAAGAGGAAAACAATGGCCAGGAATGACAAAGAAATGCAAGGTTGGATAGGAAAGGAAAGGCAAGGCAATGTAGGGAAGGGGTAGGCCAGACAATGGGTGTCTTAAGAGGAAAAGTATGCATAGCAAGGCCAAGAGAAAAGCGGTAAAGAAGTTAGCGTGGGGGATAGGTGAGTGTAGCTGAGAAAGAAAAAAGTGCCTCATTCCAGTTTGTATGTATGTATGTGTTGTGAAGTCTGCAGGATGTAAAGCAGAAGAAAGCAGTGACGTGATGGTGGAGTGAAAGGATGCTTTTGAATACACGTGGCAAGGTCCAAGCAAACTATTTGTCTTGGCACATCTGTGTCCCATAAACTTCTTAGTTTAGATTCAGACTGTAAGCGGGACAGAGAACACCCCTAAAATTACAGCTGAGCAAGAAAGCAGGTCGCATCAGCATGTTTTAAAGGAAGCAGTTTTTTTGTGTGAGAAGAAAATGGACATATGAGACTCCAGCAGTATGGACGTTCAGCTTAGAAGCAAAGTGCAATGATTCCGTACAAACTCTGAAAATGAAACGCAGCAATAAAAAGGCAATGGGACATGTCAGCGAAAGCTTTGTGGCCAAGCAGGGTGAGATGTTTGAAGCAGAACCACAGTTTGGTTTCACTAAGGATCCATCATGGTGGATTGCAAACATGTGCCAAGACAACACATATTCTGCAGCTGTTGCAGCTGTCCACAGGAACACTAGCGCTTTCCCTTAGACTCTAAAATGCAGAGAAATGGCCTGCGCAGCGCAGAAGCTATTTGTGCTGCTTGTACACCTCTTCCAACCCCTCAGTGGAAACTATTGCGCCTGCCTTTAGACTCTGAGATCCAGAGAACACAAGGGTAGAGGCAGTGGAGAATGGAAGGAGAGAGTGAAGTTTGATGAGCGAGTTTGATGTGACTTATGTGGAGCACGCAGAAAATGTAGCCCCGTACTGGTTTTTACACCTGGAGCCTATTTCTGTAAGACATTTCAGGTGGACATTTTTGATCAAGAAGCCAGAGTGAAAAAATTGACAGCGGGTCTCTCTAGGAAAGAAAAAGCAGCAAGGAGTCGTGTGCCATTTAAATGCTGCTATAAGAAGGGCGTACTTTAGCAGCATCTCTCTTGACACTTCTATCTGTGTAATCTCTAGCTGCTTGGACACAGCGACACTGAAAATAATTGTACTGCAAATACCACGTTACACAGGGAAAAAGGGTAGGTCAGCAAATGCCTTCTGTCCTGGCACATCTCTCAGTCAGAACTCCAGCTGAAAAATTTTGCTGTAATGATGGACTTTGCCACTTGGAGAGAATTTATATAGTTGGGAAGAAGCATTCAAAGCCCTAGTGCATTTCGTCTATTTTACGGACTGCAAGGGCACTATAAAGGCCAGCACTAGCTTTTTGTTGGACTTTTTGAGTAGCTGCTGGACGTTTTGAAGCGGTTTGGGATCTGCTAGAGTGCAAGGTAATACATAGAGTTTGAGGAAAGTGATATACACATTTTATATCTCCAGGGAGGTAGATGCAGTTCAGTGTGTGCGAGTTACATGTTGAGCAGCTGATCACACGGAAAAGAAGAGGCTGCGCTGCAATTGCCTTTTCATTTGCAGCTTATAAACTGCACAGCCCACAATGAAACAATTCCACTTCCTTCTGTGCTACATACAGGATCACATTCTCTCAGTCTCTAAGAGCCAGGACCCCCAGCGGAGCTCTTCCCTGCGCTGCTCCTACACCAATGAGGCCGGAGCCGCAAACAGCTTGGCTTTTTCCCTGGCACCGTCTGCCAGCGCTCATCAAAATAACCACACGATGGCGCTGTCGACTAACAAAAGAAGGAAACGCACCGAGGCCAGCTCCAAAGGACAGAGCCGAGTTGGAAACGTCCCTGCTCTCAAATTAACTGTGCCAGGAAAAAAAGACTTTGCTGATCTTCCCCTTCCAAGTGTGCAAACACTTTTGCACCACACTCAAAGGGCAACACGAAATCCTCTGCCCTAACAAACATTTTCACTCTCGCAGAGTCCGGTAACAAACTCAAAGACATCCGCTCAACAAATGTGCCAGCGGAGAGAGAAAGTTCTTTGCTGCCTACAATTTCAGCTTCACCCATCAAACAATGAACACACACCCTGCTATTGGCACTTTTCTTTTCAGCTCTACGCTCCTAAGCTTTCAGTCTCAGAGTCAAGATCCAAGCAGCATGGCAACAGGGACTACTCACACACTAAAGCTACAAGGACAAAAAGCTCAACAACTTGCTGTCTAGATTCCCACTGTCAGTTCAACAGCTCTAACCCACAGGGAAACCTCTTGGGAAAAACCTTTAAATTCACTGAGACCACCCAAAGTGCCCATCCAAACTTAATTTCTTTGCCAAAGAGAAGAACAAGAAGCTCATTTCAAGAGAAAGGGCATCCCCTCCTCCAAAATCCAAAACATCCAGTGACTGATCCCATACAATGGTGTCAGAACACTCTTACTAGAGGCAGACAGCCTTCCAAAGATGGATACTGACTCAACGACTGTACAAATTGAGGGAGTGCTTCCAAATATGCCGGCACAAGAAGCTGCTGTCGTCCTTGAGCTGCGCGACACAGCTTCTTATCTGCACCTCCAACTCTGGGGCTACGTGCTTTCCTTCCCATGAGAAAGCATTGCCATTCTCCTTCAGGAACTTACCAAGCCAAGCTGTATGCCATGTCCTGTACTATGTCCAACAATGGCTCCTGCACAGAAGGGTCTACGACATAAATATCTTGCTGGACTATACCTCCTCATGGTACCTTTAACGCCTGCCCTATTACATTGTCACTATATCTTTTACTTGCCAAGGAAAGGCACTCAGAGTCACTTGGCCTTGCCTTGCCTTTGATGCTGTGGCTAGTCTACTCTTGTTTTGCTTGCTTGCTTATGTGTGCCTTGCCTGGCAAGACCTAGAAAGACCTTCCTTGCTTTGCTTTGCCTTGCCTACCGCTCTTTGCAATGCAAACCAAGTGTAGGCGCAATTGTAGGCAAGTCAAGGGAGAAGCTGACAAGGCTGGAGCCATGAGGAGCAAGCAAATGGAGTGGTAGGTGAGAGAAGGCCCAGAACTTCTAGGCAAGGATGGGCATAGGAAGGCCAGGCAGAAACAGGAAGGCCTAGGCAAGGCTAGGTTTCCCCGGAGGAAAGCAGTCCAGTGTGGGCAGGTCAAGTGTGGGCGTAGGCACTGGAGGGAGTGCAAGGCTAGGGAGGCAAGGCAGGGCAAGGCAAGGAAACTTTGGGGTCACCAAGGCAAGACAAATGAGAGGTACATTCAAAGACTGCTGGTACACAAAAGGGGCTAGGACAGACTTCTCTGGCTGGCCTTGATCTCACATGGGCCATCTCTAATCTGCACCTAAAACACTTGGATTACCTGCTTTCCTTGGTATACAAAAGAACTGTCATTCTGGTCCTGAAGCGCAAAGGTGAAATGTGAATTTTATGTCCAAAATTCAAGACATGTAAGGATAGGTGCCAGAAGCAAGCTGCCAGGACAGATGGGTGTGCTTGCACGTGACCTCTTTTGGGCTTCCTCTCACATGCTCCTGAAACGCTGGAGGTACGTGAAAGCCTTGAGAGTCCTAGGAGAAGCAGGCAGGGCAAGGCAAGATGAAGAAATTCCGCAAAAAGAGGGGTATTGAATTCCAGGTGGGGGACGAGTGAGCAAGGGAATGCAAGGCAAGGGAGAGGAGAGGTTCAAAGGTAACGCCAAGAAAAGTGGTGGCTTTGCCAGGCAAGACAAAGGAGAGGCAAGCAAGGCAATGAGAGTCCTAGAAGGAGAAGGAAATGAAAGATTGGAGCTGGACAAAGGGGAAGGGAAACTGGACAAAGTGGCAAGGGGGATGGGTGGTGCAAGGCACTGGACTGGTAGGAAGGGCAAGGGAAAGACATGGATGGGTCAGGAAGGAAGAGGAAAACAATGGCCAGGAATGACAAAGAAATGCAAGGTTGGATAGGAAAGGAAAGGCAAGGCAATGTAGGGAAGGGGTAGGCCAGACAATGGGTGTCTTAAGAGGAAAAGTATGCATAGCAAGGCCAAGAGAAAAGCGGTAAAGAAGTTAGCGTGGGGGATAGGTGAGTGTAGCTGAGAAAGAAAAAAGTGGCTCATTCCAGTTTGTATGTATGTATGTGTGTGTGAAGTCTGCAGGATGTAAAGCAGAAGAAAGCAGTGACGTGATGGTGGAGTGAAAGGATGCTTTTGAATACACGTGGCAAGGTCCAAGCAAACTATTTGTCTTGGCACATCTGTGTCCCATAAACTTCTTAGTTTAGATTCAGACTGTAAGCGGGACAGAGAACACCCCTAAAATTACAGCTGAGCAAGAAAGCAGGTCGCATCAGCATGTTTTAAAGGAAGCAGTTTTTTTGTGTGAGAAGAAAATGGACATATGAGACTCCAGCAGTATGGACGTTCAGCTTAGAAGCAAAGTGCAATGATTCCGTACAAACTCTGAAAATGAAACGCAGCAATAAAAAGGCAATGGGACATGTCAGCGAAAGCTTTGTGGCCAAGCAGGGTGAGATGTTTGAAGCAGAACCACAGTTTGGTTTCACTAAGGATCCATCATGGTGGATTGCAAACATGTGCCAAGACAACACATATTCTGCAGCTGTTGCAGCTGTCCGCAGGAACACTAGTGCTTTCCCTTAGACTCTAAAATGCAGAGAAATGGCCTGCGCAGCGCAGAAGCTATTTGTGCTGCTTGTACACCTCTTCCAACCCCTCAGTGGAAACTATTGCGCCTGCCTTTAGACTCTGAGATCCAGAGAACACAAGGGTAGAGGCAGTGGAGAATGGAAGGAGAGAGTGAAGTTTGATGAGTGAGTTTGATGTGACTTATGTGGAGCACGCAGAAAATGTAGCCCCGTACTGGTTTTTACACCTGGAGCCTATTTCTGTAAGACATTTCAGGTGGACATTTTTGATCAAGAAGCCAGAGTGAAAAAATTGACAGCGGGTCTCTCTAGGAAAGAAAAAGCAGCAAGGCATCGTGTGCCATTTAAATGCTGCTATAAGAAGGGCGTACTTTAGCAGCATCTCTCTTGACACTTCTATCTGTGTAATCTCTAGCTGCTTGGACACAGCGACACTGAAAATAATTGTACTGCAAATACCACGTTACACAGGGAAAAAGGGTAGGTGAGCAAATGCCTTCTGTCCTGGCACATCTTACAGTCAGAACTCCAGCTGAAAAATTTTGCTGTAATGATGGACTTTGCCACTTGGAGAGAATTTATATAGTTGGGAAGAAGCATTCAAAGCCCTAGTGCATTTCGTCTATTTTACGGACTGCAAGGGCACTATAAAGGCCAGCACTAGCTTTTTGTTGGACTTTTTGAGTAGCTGCTGGACGTTTTGAAGCGGTTTGGGATCTGCTAGAGTGCAAGGTAATACATAGAGTTTGAGGAAAGTGATATACACATTTTATATCTCCAGGGAGGTAGATGCAGTTCAGTGTGTGCGAGTTACATGTTGAGCAGCTGATCACACAGAAAAGAAGAGGCTGCGCTGCAATTGCCTTTTCATTTGCAGCTTATAAACTGCACAGCCCACAATGAAACAATTCCACTTC
This sequence comes from Poecile atricapillus, assembly GCF_030490865.1. Taxonomy (NCBI): domain Eukaryota; kingdom Metazoa; phylum Chordata; class Aves; order Passeriformes; family Paridae; genus Poecile; species Poecile atricapillus. Next base: position 75,167,339 of record NC_081288.1, on the reverse strand, counting down.
CTTCTGTGCTACATACAGGATCACATTCTCTCAGTCTCTAAGAGCCAGGACCCCCAGCGGAGCTCTTCCCTGCGCTGCTCCTACACCAATGAGGCCGGAGCCGCAAACAGCTTGGCTTTTTCCCTGGCACCGTCTGCCAGCGCTCATCAAAATAACCACACGATGGCGCTGTCGACTAACAAAAGAAGGAAACGCACCGAGGCCAGCTCCAAAGGACAGAGCCGAGTTGGAAACGTCCCTGCTCTCAAATTAACTGTGCCAGGAAAAAAAGACTTTGCTGATCTTCCCCCTCCAAGTGTGCAAACACTTTTGCACCACACTCAAAGGGCAACACAAAATCCTCTGCCCTAACAAACATTTTCACTCTCGCAGAGTCCGGTAACAAACTCAAAGACATCCGCTCAACAAATGTGCCAGCGGAGAGAGAAAGTTCTTTGCTGCCTACAATTTCAGCTTCACCCATCAAACAATGAACACACACCCTGCTATTGGCACTTTTCTTTTCAGCTCTACGCTCCTAAGCTTTCAGTCTCAGAGTCAAGATCCAAGCAGCATGGCAACAGGGACTACTCACACACTAAAGCTACAAGGACAAAAAGCTCAACAACTTGCTGTCTAGATTCCCACTGTCAGTTCAACAGCTCTAACCCACAGGGAAACCTCTTGGGAAAAACCTTTAAATTCACTGAGACCACCCAAAGTGCCCATCCAAACTTAATTTCTTTGCCAAAGAGAAGAACAAGAAGCTCATTTCAAGAGAAAGGGCATCCCCTCCTCCAAAATCCAAAACATCCAGTGACTGATCCCATACAATGGTGTCAGAACACTCTTACTAGAGGCAGACAGCCTTCCAAAGATGGATACTGACTCAACGACTGTACAAATTGAGGGAGTGCTTCCAAATATGCCGGCACAAGAAGCTGCTGTCGTCCTTGAGCTGCGCGACACAGCTTCTTATCTGCACCTCCAACTCTGGGGCTACGTGCTTTCCTTCCCATGAGAAAGCATTGCCATTCTCCTTCAGGAACTTACCAAGCCAAGCTGTATGCCATGCCCTGTACTATGTCCAACAATGGCTCCTGCACAGAAGGGTCTACGACATAAATATCTTGCTGGACTATACCTCCTCATGGTACCTTTAACGCCTGCCCTATTACATTGTCACTATATCTTTTACTTGCCAAGGAAAGGCACTCAGAGTCACTTGGCCTTGCCTTGCCTTTGATGCTGTGGCTAGTCTACTCTTGTTTTGCTTGCTTGCTTATGTGTGCCTTGCCTGGCAAGACCTAGAAAGACCTTCCTTGCTTTGCTTTGCCTTGCCTACCGCTCTTTGCAATGCAAACCAAGTGTAGGCGAAATTGTAGGCAAGTCAAGGGAGAAGCTGACAAGGCTGGAGCCATGAGGAGCAAGCAAATGGAGTGGTAGGTGAGAGAAGGCCCAGAACTTCTAGGCAAGGATGGGCATAGGAAGGCCAGGCAGAAACAGGAAGGCCTAGGCAAGGCTAGGTTTCCCCGGAGGAAAGCAGTCCAGTGTGGGCAGGTCAAGTGTGGGCGTAGGCACTGGAGGGAGTGCAAGGCTAGGGAGGCAAGGCAGGGCAAGGCAAGGAAACTTTTGGGTCACCAAGGCAAGACAAATGAGAGGTACATTCAAAGACTGCTGGTACACAAAAGGGGCTAGGACAGACTTCTCTGGCTGGCCTTGATCTCACATGGGCCATCTCTAATCTGCACCTAAAACACTTGGATTACCTGCTTTCCTTGGTATACAAAAGAACTGTCATTCTGGTCCTGAAGCGCAAAGGTGAAATGTGAATTTTATGTCCAAAATTCAAGACATGTAAGGATAGGTGCCAGAAGCAAGCTGCCAGGACAGATGGGTGTGCTTGCACGTGACCTCTTTTGGGCTTCCTCTCACATGCTCCTGAAACGCTGGAGGTACGTGAAAGCCTTGAGAGTCCTAGGAGAAGCAGGCAGGGCAAGGCAAGATGAAGAAATTCCGCAAAAAGAGGGGTATTGAATTCCAGGTGGGGGACGAGTGAGCAAGGGAATGCAAGGCAAGGGAGAGGAGAGGTTCAAAGGTAACGCCAAGAAAAGTGGTGGCTTTGCCAGGCAAGACAAAGGAGAGGCAAGCAAGGCAATGAGAGTCCTAGAAGGAGAAGGAAATGAAAGATTGGAGCTGGACAAAGGGGAAGGGAAACTGGACAAAGTGGCAAGGGGGATGGGTGGTGCAAGGCACTGGACTGGTAGGAAGGGCAAGGGAAAGACATGGATGGGTCAGGAAGGAAGAGGAAAACAATGGCCAGGAATGACAAAGAAATGCAAGGTTGGATAGGAAAGGAAAGGCAAGGCAATGTAGGGAAGGGGTAGGCCAGACAATGGGTGTCTTAAGAGGAAAAGTATGCATAGCAAGGCCAAGAGAAAAGCGGTAAAGAAGTTAGCGTGGGGGATAGGTGAGTGTAGCTGAGAAAGAAAGAAAGTGCCTCATTCCAGCTTGTATGTATGTATGTGTGTGTGAAGTTTGCAGGATGTAAAGCAGAGACTTGATGGTGGAGTGAAAGGATGCTTTTGAATACACGTGGCAAGGTCCAAGCAAACTATTTGTCTTGGCACATCTGTGTCCCATAAACTTCTTAGTTTAGATTCAGACTGTAAGCGGGACAGAGAACACCCCTAAAATTACAGCTGAGCAAGAAAGCAGGTCGCATCAGCATGTTTTAAAGGAAGCAGTTTTTTTGTGTGAGAAGAAAATGGACATATGAGACTCCAGCAGTATGGACGTTCAGCTTAGAAGCAAAGTGCAATGATTCCGTACAAACTCTGAAAATGAAACGCAGCAATAAAAAGGCAATGGGACATGTCAGCGAAAGCTTTGTGGCCAAGCAGGGTGAGATGTTTGAAGCAGAACCACAGTTTGGTTTCACTAAGGATCCATCATGGTGGATTGCAAACATGTGCCAAGACAACACATATTCTGCAGCTGTTGCAGCTCTCCGCAGGAACACTAGCGCTTTCCCTTAGACTCTAAAATGCAGAGAAATGGCCTGCGCAGCGCAGAAGCTATTTGTGCTGCTTGTACACCTCTTCCAACCCCTCAGTGGAAACTATTGCGCCTGCCTTTAGACTCTGAGATCCAGAGAACACAATGGTAGAGGCAGTGGTATAGAATGGAAGGAGAGAGTGAAGTTTGATGAGTGAGTTTGATGTGACTTATGTGGAGCACGCAGAAAATGTAGCCCCGTACTGGTTTTTACACCTGGATTCTATTTCTCTAAGACATTTCAGGTGGACATTTTTGATCAAGAAGCCAGAGTGAAAAAATTGACAGCAGGTCTCTCTGGGAAAGAAAAAGCAGCAAGGCGTCGTGTGCCATTTAAATGCTGCTATAAGAAGGGCGTACTTTAGCAGCATCTCGACATTTCTATCTGTGTAATCTCTAGCTGCTTGGACACAGCGACACTGAAAATAATTGTACTGCAAATACCAAGTTACACAGGGAAAAAGGGAAGGTCAGCAAATGCCTTCTGTCCTGGCACATCTCTCAGTCAGAACTCCAGCTGAAAAATTTTGCTGTAATGATGGACTTTGCCACTTGGAGAGAATTTATATAGTTGGGAAGAAGCATTCAAAGCCCTAGTGCATTTCGTCTATTTTACGGACTGCAAGGGCACTCTAAAGGCCAGCACTAGCTTTTTGTCGGACTTTTTGAGTAGCTGCTGGAAGTTTTGAAGTGGTTTGGGATCTGCTAGAGTGCAAGGTAATACATAGAGTTTGAGGAAAGTGATATACACATTTTATATCTCCAGGGAGGTGGATGCAGTTCAGTGTGTGCGAGTTACATGTTGAGCAGCTGATCACACAGAAAAGAAGAGGCTGCGCTGCAATTGCCTTTTCATTTGCAGCTTATAAACTGCACAGCCCACAATGAAACAATTCCACTTCCTTCTGTGCTACATACAGGATCACATTCTCTCCGTCTCTAAGAGCCAGGACCCCCAGCGGAGCTCTTCCCTGCGCTGCTCCTACACCAATGAGGCCGGAGCCGCAAACAGCTTGGCTTTTTCCCTGGCACCGTCTGCCAGCGCTCATCAAAATAACCACACGATGGCGCTGTCGACTAACAAAAGAAGGAAACGCACCGAGGCCAGCTCCAAAGGACAGAGCCCAGTTGGAAACGTCCCTGCTCTCAAATTAACTGTGCCAGGAAAAAAAGACTTTGCTGATCTTCCCCCTCCAAGTGTGCAAACACTTTTGCACCACACTCAAAGGGCAACACGAAATCCTCTGCCCTAACAAACATTTTCACTCTCGCAGAGTCCGGTAACAAACTCAAAGACATCCGCTCAACAAATGTGCCAGCGGAGAGAGAAAGTTCTTTGCTGCCTACAATTTCAGCTTCACCCATCAAATAATGAACACACACCCTGCTATTGGCACTTTTCTTTTCCGCTCTACGCTCCTAAGCTTTCAGTCTCAGAGTCAAGATCCAAGCAGCATGGCAACAGGGACTACTCACACACTAAAGCTACAAGGACAAAAAGCTCAACAACTTGCTGTCTAGATTCCCACTGTCAGTTCAACAGCTCTAACCCACAGGGAAACCTCTTGGGAAAAACCTTTAAATTCACTGAGACCACCCAAAGTGCCCATCCAAACTTAATTTCTTTGCCAAAGAGAAGAACAAGAAGCTCACTTCAAGAGAAATGGCATCCCCTCCTCCAAAATCCAAAACATCCAGTGACTGATCCCATACAATGGTGTCAGAACACTCTTACTAGAGGCAGACAGCCTTCCAAAGATGGATACTGACTCAATGACTGTACAAATTGAGGGAGTGCTTCCAAATATGCCGGCACAAGAAGCTGCTGTCGTCCTTGAGCTGCGCGACACAGCTTCTTATCTGCACCTCCAACTCTGGGGCTACGTGCTTTCCTTCCCATGAGAAAGCATTGCCATTCTCCTTCAGGAACTTACCAAGCCAAGCTGTATGCCATGTCCTGTACTATGTCCAACAATGGCTCCTGCACAGAAGGGTCTACGACATAAATATCTTGCTGGACTATACCTCCTCATGGTACCTTTAACGCCTGCCCCATTACATTGTCACTATATCTTTTACTTGCCAAGGAAAGGCACTCAGAGTCACTTGGCCTTGCCTTGCCTTTGATGCTGTGGCTAGTCTACTCTTGTTTTGCTTGCTTGCTTATGTGTGCCTTGCCTGGCAAGACCTAGAAAGACCTTCCTTGCTTTGCTTTGCCTTGCCTACCGCTCTTTGCAATGCAAACCAAGTGTAGGCGCAATTGTAGGCAAGTCAAGGGAGAAGCTGACAAGGCTGGAGCCATGAGGGGCAAGCAAATGGAGTGGTAGGTGAGAGAAGGCCCAGAACTTCTAGGCAAGGATGGGCATAGGAAGGCCAGGCAGAAACAGGAAGGCCTAGGCAAGGCTAGGTTTCCCTGGAGATAAGCAGTCAAGTGTGGGCAGGTCAAGGGTGGGCGTAGGCACTGGAGGGAGTGCAAGGCTAGGGAGGCAAGGCAGGGCAAGGCAAGGAAACTTTGGGGTCACCAAGGCAAGACAAATGAGAGGTACATTCAAAGACTGCTGGTACACAAAAGGGGCTAGGACAGACTTCTCTGGCTGGCCTTGATCTCACATGGGCCATCTCTAATCTGCACCTAAAACACTTGGATTACCTGCTTTCCTTGGTATACAAAAGAACTGTCATTCTGGTCCTGAAGCGCAAAGGTGAAATGTGAATTTTATGTCCAAAATTCAAGACATGTAAGGATAGGTGCCAGAAGCAAGCTGCCAGGACAGATGGGTGTGCTTGCACGTGACCTCTTTTGGGCTTCCTCTCACATGCTCCTGAAACGCTGGAGGTACGTGAAAGCCTTGAGAGTCCTAGGAGAAGCAGGCAGGGCAAGGCAAGATGAAGAAATTCCGCAAAAAGAGGGGTATTGAATTCCAGGTGGGGGACGAGTGAGCAAGGGAATGCAAGGCAAGGGAGAGGAGAGGTTCAAAGGTAACGCCAAGAAAAGTGGTGGCTTTGCCAGGCAAGACAAAGGAGAGGCAAGCAAGGCAATGAGAGTCCTAGAAGGAGAAGGAAATGAAAGATTGGAGCTGGACAAAGGGGAAGGGAAACTGGACAAAGTGGCAAGGGGGATGGGTGGTGCAAGGCACTGGACTGGTAGGAAGGGCAAGGGAAAGACATGGATGGGTCAGGAAGGAAGAGGAAAACAATGGCCAGGAATGACAAAGAAATGCAAGGTTGGATAGGAAAGGAAAGGCAAGGCAATGTAGGGAAGGGGTAGGCCAGACAATGGGTGTCTTAAGAGGAAAAGTATGCATAGCAAGGCCAAGAGAAAAGCGGTAAAGAAGTTAGCGTGGGGGATAGGTGAGTGTAGCTGAGAAAGAAAAAAGTGGCTCATTCCAGTTTGTATGTATGTATGTGTGTGTGAAGTCTGCAGGATGTAAAGCAGAAGAAAGCAGTGACGTGATGGTGGAGTGAAAGGATGCTTTTGAATACACGTGGCAAGGTCCAAGCAAACTATTTGTCTTGGCACATCTGTGTCCCATAAACTTCTTAGTTTAGATTCAGACTGTAAGCGGGACAGAGAACACCCCTAAAATTACAGCTGAGCAAGAAAGCAGGTCGCATCAGCATGTTTTAAAGGAAGCAGTTTTTTTGTGTGAGAAGAAAATGGACATATGAGACTCCAGCAGTATGGACGTTCAGCTTAGAAGCAAAGTGCAATGATTCCGTACAAACTCTGAAAATGAAACGCAGCAATAAAAAGGCAATGGGACATGTCAGCGAAAGCTTTGTGGCCAAGCAGGGTGAGATGTTTGAAGCAGAACCACAGTTTGGTTTCACTAAGGATCCATCATGGTGGATTGCAAACATGTGCCAAGACAACACATATTCTGCAGCTGTTGCAGCTCTCCGCAGGAACACTAGCGCTTTCCCTTAGACTCTAAAATGCAGAGAAATGGCCTGCGCAGCGCAGAAGCTATTTGTGCTGCTTGTACACCTCTTCCAACCCCTCAGTGGAAACTATTGCGCCTGCCTTTAGACTCTGAGATCCAGAGAACACAATGGTAGAGGCAGTGGTGGAGAATGGAAGGAGAGAGTGAAGTTTGATGAGTGAGTTTGATGTGACTTATGTGGAGCACGCAGAAAATGTAGCCCCGTACTGGTTTTTACACCTGGAGCCTATTTCTGTAAGACATTTCAGGTGGACATTTTTGATCAAGAAGCCAGAGTGAAAAAATTGACAGCAGGTGTCTGTGGGAAAGAAAAAGCAGCAAGGCGTCGTGTGCCATTTAAATGCTGCTATAAGAAGGGCGTACTTTAGCAGCATCTCTCTTGACACTTCTATCTGTGTAATCTCTAGCTGCTTGGACACAGCGACACTGAAAATAATTGTACTGCAAATACCAAGTTACACAGGGAAAAAGGGTAGGTCAGCAAATGCCTTCTGCCCTGGCACATCTCTCAGTCAGAACTCCAGCTGAAAAATTTTGCTGTAATGATGGACTTTGCCACTTGGAGAGAATTTATATAGTTGGGAAGAAGCATTCAAAGCCCTAGTGCATTTCGTCTACTTTACGGACTGCAAAGGCACTCTAAAGGCCAGCACGAGCTTTTTGTTGGACTTTTTCTTTTTGAGTAGCTGCTGGACGTTTTGAAGCGGTTTGGGATCTGCTAGAGTGCAAGGTAATACATAGAGTTTGAGGAAAGTGATATACACATTTTATATCTCCAGGGAGGTGGATGCAGTTCAGTGTGTGCGAGTTACATGTTGAGCAGCTGATCACACAGAAAAGAAGAGGCTGCGCTGCAATTGCCTTTTCATTTGCAGCTTATAAACTGCACAGCCCACAATGAAACAATTCCACTTCCTTCTGTGCTACATACAGGATCACATTCTCTCCGTCTCTAAGAGCCAGGACCCCCAGCGGAGCTCTTCCCTGCGCTGCTCCTACACCAATGAGGCCGGAGCCGCAAACAGCTTGGCTTTTTCCCTGGCACCGTCTGCCAGCGCTCATCAAAATAACCACACGATGGCGGTGTCGACTAACAAAAGAAGGAAACGCACCGAGGCCAGCTCCAAAGGACAGAGCCGAGTTGGAAACGTCCCTGCTCTCAAATTAACTGTGCCAGGAAAAAAAGACTTTGCTGATCTTCCCCCTCCAAGTGTGCAAACACTTTTGCACCACACTCAAAGGGCAACACGAAATCCTCTGCCCTAACAAACATTTTCACTCTCGCAGAGTCCGGTAACAAACTCAAAGACATCCGCTCAACAAATGTGCCAGCGGAGAGAGAAAGTTCTTTGCTGCCTACAATTTCAGCTTCACCCATCAAATAATGAACACACACCCTGCTATTGGCACTTTTCTTTTCAGCTCTACGCTCCTAAGCTTTCAGTCTCAGAGTCAAGATCCAAGCAGCATGGCAACAAGGACTACTCACACACTAAAGCTACAAGGATAAAAAGCTCAACAACTTGCTGTCTAGATTCCCACTGTCAGTTCAACAGCTCTAACCCACAGGGAAACCTCTTGGGAAAAACCTTTAAATTCACTGAGACCACCCAAAGTGCCCATCCAAACTTAATTTCTTTGCCAAAGAGAAGAACAAGAAGCTCATTTCAAGAGAAATGGCATCCCCTCCTCCAAAATCCAAAACATCCAGTGACTGATCCCATACAATGGTGTCAGAACACTCTTACTAGAGGCAGACAGCCTTCCAAAGATGGATACTGACTCAATGACTGTACAAATTGAGGGAGTGCTTCCAAATATGCCTGCACAAGAAGCTGCTGTCGTCCTTGGGCTGCGCGACACAGCTTCTTATCTGCACCTCCAACTCTGGGGCTACGTGCTTTCCTTCCCATGAGAAAGCATTGCCATTCTCCTTCAGGAACTTACCAAGCCAAGCTGTATGCCATGTCCTGTACTATGTCCAACAATGGCTCCTGCACAGAAGGGTCTACGACATAAATATCTTGCTGGACTATACCTCCTCATGGTACCTTTAACGCCTGCCCTATTACATTGTCACTATATCTTTTACTTGCCAAGGAAAGGCACTCAGAGTCACTTGGCCTTGCCTTGCCTTTGATGCTGTGGCTAGTCTACTCTTGTTTTGCTTGCTTGCTTATGTGTGCCTTGCCTGGCAAGACCTAGAAAGACCTTCCTTGCTTTGCTTTGCCTTGCCTACCGCTCTTTGCAATGCAAACCAAGTGTAGGCGCAATTGTAGGCAAGTCAAGGGAGAAGTTGACAAGGCTGGAGCCATGAGGGGCAAGCAAATGGAGTGGTAGGTGAGAGAAGGCCCAGAACTTCTAGGCAAGGATGGGCATAGGAAGGCCAGGCAGAAACAGGAAGGCCTAGGCAAGGCTAGGTTTCCCTGGAGATAAGCAGTCAAGTGTGGGCAGGTCAAGGGTGGGCGTAGGCACTGGAGGGAGTGCAAGGCTAGGGAGGCAAGGCAGGGCAAGGCAAGGAAACTTTGGGGTCACCAAGGCAAGACAAATGAGAGGTACATTCAAAGACTGCTGGTACACAAAAGGGGCTAGGACAGACTTCTCTGGCTGGCCTTGATCTCACATGGGCCATCTCTAATCTGCACCTAAAACACTTGGATTACCTGCTTTCCTTGGTATACAAAAGAACTGTCATTCTGGTCCTGAAGCGCAAAGGTGAAATGTGAATTTTATGTCCAAAATTCAAGACATGTAAGGATAGGTGCCAGAAGCAAGCTGCCAGGACAGATGGGTGTGCTTGCACGTGACCTCTTTTGGGCTTCCTCTCACATGCTCCTGAAACGCTGGAGGTACGTGAAAGCCTTGAGAGTCCTAGGAGAAGCAGGCAGGGCAAGGCAAGATGAAGAAATGCCGCAAAAAGAGGGGTATTGAATTCCAGGTGGGGGACGAGTGAGCAAGGGAATGCAAGGCAAGGGAGAGGAGAGGTTCAAAGGGAACGCCAAGAAAAGTGGTGGCTTTGCCAGGCAAGACAAAGGAGAGGCAAGCAAGGCAATGAGAGTCCTAGAAGGAGAAGGAAATGAAAGATTGGAGCTGGACAAAGGGGAAGGGAAACTGGACAAAGTGGCAAGGGGGATGGGTGGTGCAAGGCACTGGACTGGTAGGAAGGGCAAGGGTAAGACATGGATGGGTCAGGGAGGAAAAGGAAAACAATGGCCAGGAATGACAAAGAAATGCAAGGTTGGATAGGAAAGGAAAGGCAAGGCAATGTAGGGAAGGGGTAGGCCAGACAATGGGTGTCTTAAGAGGAAAAGTATGCATAGCAAGGCCAAGAGAAAAGCGGTAAAGAAGTTAGCGTGGGGGATAGGTGAGTGTAGCTGAGAAAGAAAGAAAGAAAGTGCCTCATTCCAGTTTGTATGTATGTATGTGTGTGTGAAGTTTGCAGGATGTAAAGCAGAGACTTGATGGTGGAGTGAAAGGATGCTTTTGAATACACGTGGCAAGGTCCAAGCAAACTATTTGTCTTGGCACATCTGTGTCCCATAAACTTCTTAGTTTAGATTCAGACTGTAAGCGGGACAGAGAACACCCCTAAAATTACAGCTGAGCAAGAAAGCAGGTCGCATCAGCATGTTTTAAAGGAAACAGTTTTTTTGTGTGAGAAGAAAATGGACATATGAGACTCCAGCAGTATCGACGTTCAGCTTAGAAGCAAAGTGCAATGATTCCGTACAAACTCTGAAAATGAAACGCAGCAATAAAAAGGCAATGGGACATGTCAGCGAAAGCTTTGTGGCCAAGCAGGGTGAGATGTTTGAAGCAGAACCACAGTTTGGTTTCACTAAGGATCCATCATGGTGGATTGCAAACATGTGCCAAGACAACACATATTCTGCAGCTGTTGCAGCTCTCCGCAGGAACACTAGCGCTTTCCCTTAGACTCTAAAATGCAGAGAAATGGCCTGCGCAGCGCAGAAGCTATTTGTGCTGCTTGTACACCTCTTCCAACCCCTCAGTGGAAACTATTGCGCCTGCCTTTAGACTCTGAGATCCAGAGAACACAATGGTAGAGGCAGTGGAGAATGGAAGGAGAGAGTGAAGTTTGATGAGTGAGTTTGATGTGACTTATGTGGAGCACGCAGAAAATGTAGCCCCGTACTGGTTTTTACACCTGGAGCCTATTTCTGTAAGACATTTCAGGTGGACATTTTTGATCAAGAAGCCAGAGTGAAAAAATTGACAGCAGGTCTCTCTGGGAAAGAAAAAGCAGCAAGGCGTCGTGTGCCATTTAAATGCTGCTATAAGAAGGGCATACTTTAGCAGCATCTCTCTTGACACTTCTATCTGTGTAATCTCTAGCTGCTTGGACACAGCGACACTGAAAATAATTGTACTGCAAATACCAAGTTACACAGGGAAAAAGGCTAGGTCAGCAAATGCCTTCTGTCCTGGCACATCTCTCAGTCAGAACTCCAGCTGAAAAATTTTGCTGTAATGATGGACTTTGCCACTTGGAGAGAATTTATATAGTTGGGAAGAAACATTCAAAGCCCTAGTGCATTTCGTCTAGTTTACGGACTGCAAAGGCACTATGAAGGCCAGCACTAGCTTTTTGTTGGACTTTTTCTTTTTGAGTAGCTGCTGGACGTTTTGAAGCGGTTTGGGATCTGCTAGAGTGCAAGGTAATACATAGAGTTTGAGGAAAGTGATATACACATTTTATATCTCCAGGGAGGTGGATGCAGTTCAGTGTGTGCGAGTTACATGTTGAGCAGCTGATCACACAGAAAAGAAGAGGCTGCGCTGCAATTGCCTTTTCATTTGCAGCTTATAAACTGCACAGCCCACAATGAAACAATTCCACTTCCTTCTGTGCTACATACAGGATCCCATTCTCTCAGTCTCTAAGAGCCAGGACCCCCAGCGGAGCTCTTCCCTGCGCTGCTCCTACACCAATGAGGCCGGAGCCGCAAACAGCTTGGCTTTTTCCCTGGCACCGTCTGCCAGCGCTCATCAAAATAACCACACGATGGCGATGTCGACTAACAAAAGAAGGAAACGCACCGAGGCCAGCTCCAAAGGACAGAGCCCAGTTGGAAACGTCCCTGCTCTCAAATTAACTGTGCCAGGAAAAAAAGACTTTGCTGATCTTCCCCCTCCAAGTGTGCAAACACTTTTGCACCACACTCAAAGGGCAACACAAAATCCTCTGCCCTAACAAACATTTTCACTCTCGCAGAGTCCGGTAACAAACTCAAAGACATCCGCTCAACAAATGTGCCAGCTGAGAGAGAAAGTTCTTTGCTGCCTACAATTTCAACTTCACCCATCAAACAATGAACACACACCCTGCTATTAGCACTTTTCTTTTCTGCTCTACGCTCCTAAGCTTTCAGTCTCAGAGTCAAGATCCAAGCAGCATGGCAACAGGGACTACTCACACACTAAAGCTACAAGGACAAAAAGCTCAACAACTTGCTGTCTAGATTCCCACTGTCAGTTCAACAGCTCTAACCCACAGGGAAACCTCTTGGGAAAAACCTTTAAATTCACTGAGACCACCCAAAGTGCCCATCCAAACTTAATTTCTTTGCCAAAGCGAATAACAAGAAGCTCATTTCAAGAGAAATGGCATCCCCTCCTCCAAAATCCAAAACATCCAGTGACTGATCCCATACAATGGTGTCAGAACACTCTTACTAGAGGCAGACAGCCTTCCAAAGATGGATACTGACTCAATGACTGTACAAATTGAGGGAGTGCTTCCAAATATGCCGGCACAAGAAGCTGCTGTCGTCCTTGAGCTGCGCGACACAGCTTCTTATCTGCACCTCCAACTCTGGGGCTACGTGCTTTCCTTCCCATGAGAAAGCATTGCCATTCTCCTTCAGGAACTTACCAAGCCAAGCTGTATGCCATGTCCTGTACTATGTCCAACAATGGCTCCTGCACAGAAGGGTCTACGACATAAATATCTTGCTGGACTATACCTCCTCATGGTACCTTTAACGCCTGCCCTATTACATTGTCACTATATCTTTACTTGCCAAGGAAAGGCACTCAGAGTCACTTGGCCTTGCCTTGCCTTTGATGCTGTGGCTAGTCTACTCTTGTTTTGCTTGCTTGCTTATGTGTGCCTTGCCTGGCAAGACCTAGAAAGACCTTCCTTGCTTTGCTTTGCCTTGCCTACCGCTCTTTGCAATGCAAACCAAGTGTAGGCGCAATTGTAGGCGAGTCAAGGGAGAAACTGACAAGGCTGGAGCCATGAGGGGCAAGCAAATGGAGTGGTAGGTGAGAGAAGGCCCAGAACTTCTAGGCAAGGATGGGCATAGGAAGGCCAGGCAGAAACAGGAAGGCCTAGGCAAGGCTAGGTTTCCCTGGAGATAAGCAGTCAAGTGTGGGCAGGTCAAGTGTGGGCGTAGGCACTGGAGGGAGTGCAAGGCTAGGGAGGCAAGGCAGGGCAAGGCAAGGAAACTTTGGGGTCACCAAGGCGAGACAAATGAGAGGTACATTCAAAGACTGCTGGTACACAAAAGGGGCTAGGACAGACTTCTCTGTCTGGCCTTGATCTCATATGGGCCATCTCTAATCTGCACCTAATACACTTGGATTACCTGCTTTCCTTGGTATACAAAAGAACTGTCATTCTGGTCCTGAAGCGCAAAGGTGAAATGTGAATTTTATGTCCAAAATTCAAGACATGTAAGGATAGGTGCCAGAAGCAAGCTGCCAGGACAGATGGGTGTGCTTGCACGTGACCTCTTTTGGGCTTCCTCTCACATGCTCCTGAAACGCTGGAGGTACGTGAAAGCCTTGAGAGTCCTAGGAGAAGCAGGCAGGGCAAGGCAAGATGAAGAAATGCAGCAAAAAGAGGGGTATTGAATTCCAGGTGGGGGACGAGTGAGCAAGGGAATGCAAGGCAAGGGAGAGGAGAGGTTCAAAGGTAACGCCAAGAAAAGTGGTGGCTTTGCCAGGCAAGACAAAGGAGAGGCAAGCAAGGCAATGAGAGTCCTAGAAGGAGAAGGAAATGAAAGATTGGAGCTGGACAAAGGGGAAGGGAAACTGGACAAAGTGGCAAGGGGGATGGGTGGTGCAAGGCACTGGACTGGTAGGAAGGGCAAGGGAAAGACATGGATGGGTCAGGAAGGAAGAGAAAAACAATGGCCAGGAATGACAAAGAAATGCAAGGTTGGATAGGAAAGGAAAGGCAAGGCAATGTAGGGAAGGGGTAGGCCAGACAATGGGTGTCTTAAGAGGAAAAGTATGCATAGCAAGGCCAAGAGAAAAGCGGTAAAGATGTTAGCGTGGGGGATAGGTGAGTGTAGCTGAGAAAGAAAGAAAATGCCTCATTCCAGTTTGTATGTATGTATGTGTGTGTGAAGTTTGCAGGATGTAAAGCAGAAGAAAGCAGTGACTTGATGGTGGAGTGAATGGATGCTTTTGAATACACGTGGCAAGGTCCAAGCAAACTATTTGTCTTGGCACATCTGTGTCCCATAAACTTCTTAGTTTAGATTCAGACTGTAAGCGGGACAGAGAACACCCCTAAAATTACAGCTGAGCAAGAAAGCAGGTCGCATCAGCATGTTTTAAAGGAAGCAGTTTTTTTGTGTGAGAAGAAAATGGACATATGAGACTCCAGCAGTATCGACGTTCAGCTTAGAAGCAAAGTGCAATGATTCCGTACAAACTCTGAAAATGAAACGCAGCAATAAAAAGGCAATGGGACATGTCAGCGAAAGCTTTGTGGCCAAGCAGGGTGAGATGTTTGAAGCAGAACCACAGTTTGGTTTCACTAAGGATCCATCATGGTGGATTGCAAACATGTGCCAAGACAACACATATTCTGCAGCTGTTGCAGCTCTCCGCAGGAACACTAGCGCTTTCCCTTAGGCTCTAAAATGCAGAGAAATGGCCTGCGCAGCGCAGAAGCTATTTGTGCTGCTTGTACACCTCTTCCAACCCCTCAGTGGAAACTATTGCGCCTGCCTTTAGACTCTGAGATCCAGAGAACACAATGGTAGAGGCAGTGGAGCATGGAAGGAGAGAGTGAAGTTTGATGAGTGAGTTTGATGTGACTTATGTGGAGCACGCAGAAAATGTAGCCCCGTACTGGTTTTTACACCTGGAGCCTATTTCTGTAAGACATTTCAGGTGGACATTTTTGATCAAGAATTCAGAGTGAAAAAATTGACAGCAGGTGTCTCTGGGAAAGAAAAAGCAGCAAGGCGTCGTGTGCCATTTAAATGCTGCTATAAGAAGGGCGTACTTTAGCAGCATCTCTCTTGACACTTCTATCTGTGTAATCTCTAGCTGCTTGGACACAGCGACACTGAAAATAATTGTACTGCAAATACCAAGTTACACAGGGAAAAAGGGTAGGTCAGCAAATGCCTTCTGTCCTGGCACATCTCTCAGTCAGAACTCCAGCTGAAAAATTTTGCTGTAATGATGGACTTTGCCACTTGGAGAGAATTTATATAGTTGGGAAGAAGCATTCAAAGCCCTAGTGCGTTTCGTCTATTTTACGGACTGCAAAGGCACTCTAAAGGCCAGCACTAGCTTTTTGTTGGACTTTTTGTTTTTGAGTAGCTGCTGGACGTTTTGAAGCGGTTTGGGATCTGCTAGAGTGCAAGGTAATACATAGAGTTTGAGGAAAGTGATATACACATTTTATATCTCCAGGGAGGTGGATGCAGTTCAGTGTGTGCGAGTTACATGTTGAGCAGCTGATCACACAGAAAAGAAGAGGCTGCGCTGCAATTGCCTTTTCATTTGCAGCTTATAAACTGCACAGCCCACAATGAAACAATTCCACTTCCTTCTGTGCTACATACAGGATCACATTCTCTCAGTCTCTAAGAGCCAGGACCCCCAGCGGAGCTCTTCCCTGCGCTGCTCCTACACCAATGAGGCCGGAGCCGCAAACAGCTTGGCTTTTTCCCTGGCACCGGCTGCCAGCGCTCATCAAAATAACCACACGATGGCGCTGTCGACTAACAAAAGAAGGAAACGCACCGAGGCCAGCTCCAAAGGACAGAGCCCAGTTGGAAACGTCCCTGCTCTCAAATTAACTGTGCCAGGAAAAAAAGACTTTGCTGATCTTCCCCCTCCAAGTGTGCAAACACTTTTGCACCACACTCAAAGGGCAACACGAAATCCTCTGCCCTAACAAACATTTTCACTCTCGCAGAGTCCGGTAACAAACTCAAAGACATCCGCTCAACAAATGTGCCAGTGGAGAGAGAAAGTTCTTTGCTGCCTACAATTTCAGCTTCACCCATCAAACAATGAACACACACCCTGCTATTGGCACTTTTCTTTTCTGCTCTACGCTCCTAAGCTTTCAGTCTCAGAGTCAAGATCCAAGCAGCATGGCAACAGGGACTACTCACACACTAAAGCTACAAGGACAGAAAGCTCAACAACTTGGTGTCTAGATTCCCACTGTCAGTTCAACAGCTCTAACCCACAGGGAAACCTCTTGGGAAAAACCTTTAAATTCACTGAGACCACCCAAAGTGCCCATCCAAACTTAATTTCTTTGCCAAAGAGAAGAACAAGAAGCTCATTACAAGAGAAATGGCATCCCCTCCTCCAAAATCCAAAACATCCAGTGACTGATCCCATACAATGGTGTCAGAACACTCTTACTAGAGGCAGACAGCCTTCCAAAGATGGATACTGACTCAATGACTGTACAAATTGAGGGAGTGCTTCCAAATATGCCGGCACAAGAAGCTGTTGTCGTCCTTGAGCTGCGCGACGCAGCTTCTTATCTGCACCTCCAACTCTGGGGCTACGTGCTTTCCTTCCCATGAGAAAGCATTGCCATTCTCCTTCAGGAACTTACCAAGCCAAACTGTATGCCATGTCCTGTACTATGTCCAACAATGGCTCCTGCACAGAAGGGTCTACGACATAAATATCTTGCTGGACTATACCTCCTCATGGTACCTTTAACGCCTGCCCTATTACATTGTCACTATATATTTTACTTGCCAAGGAAAGGCACTCAGAGTCACTTGGCCTTGCCTTGCCTTTGATGCTGTGGCTAGTCTACTCTTGTTTTGCTTGCTTGCTTATGTGTGCCTTGCCTGGCAAGACCTAGAAAGACCTTCCTTGCTTTGCTTTGCCTTGCCTACCGCTCTTTGCAATGCAAACCAAGTGTAGGCGCAATTGTAGGCAAGTCAAGGGAGAAGCTGACAAGGCTGGAGCCATGAGGGGCAAGCAAATGGAGTGGTAGGTGAGAGAAGGCCCAGAACTTCTAGGCAAGGATGGGCATAGGAAGGCCAGGCAGAAACAGGAGGGCCTAGGCAAGGCTAGGTTTCCCTGGAGGAAAGCAGTAGGCAGGTCAAGTGTGGGCGTAGGCACTGGAGGGAGTGCAAGGCTAGGGAGGCAAGGCAGGGCAAGGCAAGGAAACTTTGGGGTCACCAAGGCAAGACAAATGAGAGGTACATTCAAAGACTGCTGGTACACAAAAGGGGCTAGGACAGACTTCTCTGGCTGGCCTTGATCTCACATGGGCCATCTCTAATCTGCACCTAAAACACTTGGATTACCTGCTTTCCTTGGTATACAAAAGAACTGTCATTCTGGTCCTGAAGCGCAAAGGTGAAATGTGAATTTTATGTCCAAAATTCAAGACATGTAAGGATAGGTGCCAGAAGCAAGCTGCCAGGACAGATGGGTGTGCTTGCACGTGACCTCTTTTGGGCTTCCTCTCACATGCTCCTGAAACGCTGGAGGTACGTGAAAGCCTTGAGAGTCCTAGGAGAAGCAGGCAGGGCAAGGCAAGATGAAGAAATGCAGCAAAAAGGGGGGTATTGAATTCCAGGTGGGGGACGAGTGAGCAAGGGAATGCAAGGCAAGGGAGAGGAGAGGTTCAAAGGTAACGCCAAGAAAAGTGGTGGCTTTGCCAGGCAAGACAAAGGAGAGGCAAGCAAGGCAATGAGAGTCCTAGAAGGAGAAGGAAATGAAAGATTGGAGCTGGACAAAGGGGAAGGGAAACTGGACAAAGTGGCAAGGGGGATGGGTGGTGCAAGGCACTGGACTGGTAGGAAGGCCAAGGGAAAGACATGGATGGGTCAGGGAGGAAGAGGAAAACAATGGCCAGGAATGACAAAGAAATGCAAGGTTGGATAGGAAAGGAAAGGCAAGGCAATGTAGGGAAGGGGTAGGCCAGACAATGGGTGTCTTAAGAGGAAAAGTATGCATAGCAAGGCCAAGAGAAAAGCGGTAAAGAAGTTAGCGTGGGGGATAGGTGAGTGTAGCTGAGAAAGAAAGAAAGAAAGAAAGAAAGAAAGAAAGAAAGAAAGAAAGAAAGAAAGAAAGAAAGAAAGAAAGAAAGAAAGAAAGAAAGAAAGAAAGAAAGAAAGAAAGAAAGAAAGAAAGAAAGAAAGAAAGAAAGAAAGAAAGAAAGAAAGAAAGAAAGAAAGAAAGAAAGAAAGAAAGAAAGAAAGAAAGAAAGAAAGAAAGAAAGAAAGAAAGAAAGAAAGAAAGAAAGAAAGAAAGAAAGAAAGAAAGAAAGAAAGAAAGAAAGAAAGAAAGTGCCTCATTCCAGTATGTATGTATGTATGTGTGTGTGAAGTTTGCAGGATGTAAAGCAGAGACTTGATGGTGGAGTGAAAGGATGCTTTTGAATACACGTGGCAAGGTCCAAGCAAACTATTTGTCTTGGCACATCTGTGTCCCATAAACTTCTTAGTTTAGATTCAGACTGTAAGCGGGACAGAGAACACCCCTAAAATTACAGCTGAGCAAGAAAGCAGGTCGCATCAGCATGTTTTAGAGGAAGCAGTTTTTTTGTGTGAGAAGAAAATGGACATATGAGACTCCAGCAGTATCGACGTTCAGTTTAGAAGCAAAGTGCAATGATTCCGTACAAACTCTGAAAATGAAACGCAGCAATAAAAAGGCAATGGGACATGTCAGCGAAAGCTTTGTGGCCAAGCAGGGTGAGATGTTTGAAGCAGAACCACAGTTTGGTTTCACTAAGGATCCATCATGGTGGATTGCAAACATGTGCCAAGACAACACATATTCTGCAGCTGTTGCAGCTCTCCGCAGGAACACTAGCGCTTTCCCTTAGGCTCTAAAATGCAGAGAAATGGCCTGCGCAGCGCAGAAGCTATTTGTGCTGCTTGTACACCTCTTCCAACCCCTCAGTGGAAACTATTGCGCCTGCCTTTAGACTCTGAGATCCAGAGAACACAATGGTAGAGGCAGTGGAGAATGGAAGGAGAGAGCGAAGTTTGATGAGTGAGTTTGATGTGACTTATGTGGAGCACGCAGAAAATGTAGCCCCGTACTGGTTTTTACACCAGGAGCCTATTTCTGTAAGACATTTCAGGTGGACATTTTTGATCAAGAAGCCAGAGTGAAAAAATTGACAGCAGGTGTCTCTGGGAAAGAAAAAGCAGCAAGGCGTCGTGTGCCATTTAAATGCTGCTATAAGAAGGGCGTACTTTAGCAGCATCTCTCTTGACACTTCTATCTGTGTAATCTCTAGCTGCTTGGACACAGCGACACTGAAAATAATTGTACTGCAAATACCAAGTTACACAGGGAAAAAGGGTAGGTCAGCAAATGCCTTCTGTCCTGGCACATCTCTCAGTCAGAACTCCAGCTGAAAAATTTTGCTGTAATGATGGACTTTGCCACTTGGAGAGAATTTATATAGTTGGGAAGAAGCATTCAAAGCCCTAGTGCGTTTCGTCTATTTTACGGACTGCAAAGGCACTCTAAAGGCCAGCACTAGCTTTTTGTTGGACTTTTTGTTTTTGAGTAGCTGCTGGACGTTTTGAAGCGGTTTGGGATCTGCTAGAGTGCAAGGTAATACATAGAGTTTGAGGAAAGTGATATACACATTTTATATCTCCAGGGAGGTGGATGCAGTTCAGTGTGTGCGAGTTACATGTTGAGCAGCTGATCACACAGAAAAGAAGAGGCTGCGCTGCAATTGCCTTTTCATTTGCAGCTTATAAACTGCACAGCCCACAATGAAACAGTTATACTTCCTTCTGTGCTACATACAGGATCACATTCTCTCAGTCTCTAAGAGCCAGGACCCCCAGCGGAGCTCTTCCCTGCGCTGCTCCTACACCAATGAGGCCGGAGCCGCAAACAGCTTGGCTTTTTCCCTGGCACCGTCTGCCAGCGCTCATCAAAATAACCACACGATGGCGCTGTCGACTAACAAAAGAAGGAAACGCACCGAGGCCAACTCCAAAGGACAGAGCCCAGTTGGAAACGTCCCTGCTCTCAAATTAACTGTGCCAGGAAAAAAAGACTTTGCTGATCTTCCCCCTCCAAGTGTGCAAACACTTTTGCACCACACTCAAAGGGCAACACGAAATCCTCTGCCCTAACAAACATTTTCACTCTCGCAGAGTCCGGTAACAAACTCAAAGACATCCGCTCAACAAATGTGACAGCGGAGAGAGAAAGTTCTTTGCTGCCTTCAATTTCAGCTTCACCCATCAAACAATGAACACACACCCTGCTATTGGCACTTTTCTTTTCTGCTCTACGCTCCTAAGCTTTCAGTCTCAGAGTCAAGATCCAAGCAGCATGGCAACAGGGACTACTCACACACTAAAGCTACAAGGACAAAAAGCTCAACAACTTGGTGTCTAGATTCCCACTGTCAGTTCAACAGCTCTAACCCACAGGGAAACCTCTTGGGAAAAACCTTTAAATTCACTGAGACCACCCAAAGTGCCCATCCAAACTTAATTTCTTTGCCAAAGAGAAGAACAAGAAGCTCATTTCAAGAGAAATGGCATCCCCTCCTCCAAAATCCAAAACATCCAGTGACTGATCCCATACAATGGTGTCAGAACACTCTTACTAGAGGCAGACAGCCTTCCAAAGATGGATACTGACTCAATGACTGTACAAATTGAGGGAGTGCTTCCAAATATGCCGGCACAAGAAGCTGCTGTCGTCCTTGAGCTGCGCGACACAGCTTCTTATCTGCACCTCCAACTCTGGGGCTACGTGCTTTCCTTCCCATGAGAAAGCATTGCCATTCTCCTTCAGGAACTTACCAAGCCAAACTGTATGCCATGTCCTGTACTATGTCCAACAATGGCTCCTGCACAGAAGGGTCTACGACATAAATATCTTGCTGGACTATACCTCCTCATGGTACCTTTAACGCCTGCCCTATTACATTGTCACTATATCTTTTACTTGCCAAGGAAAGGCACTCAGAGTCACTTGGCCTTGCCTTGCCTTTGATGCTGTGGCTAGTCTACTCTTGTTTTGCTTGCTTGCTTCCTTATGTGTGCCTTGCCTGGCAAGACCTAGAAAGACCTTCCTTGCTTTGCTTTGCCTTGCCTACCGCTCTTTGCAATGCAAACCAAGTGTAGGCGCAATTGTAGGCAAGTCAAGGGAGAAGCTGACAAGGCTGGAGCCATGGGGGGCAAGCAAATGGAGTGGTAGGTGAGAGAAGGCCCAGAACTTCTAGGCAAGGATGGGCATAGGAAGGCCAGGCAGAAACAGGAAGGCCTAGGCAAGGCTAGGTTTCCCCGGAGGAAAGCAGTAGGCAGGTCAAGTGTGGGCGTAGGCACTGGAGGGAGTGCAAGGCTAGGGAGGCAAGGCAGGGCAAGGCAAGGAAACTTTTGGGTCACCAAGGCAAGACAAATGAGAGGTACATTCAAAGACTGCTGGTACACAAAAGGGGCTAGGACAGACTTCTCTGGCTGGCCTTGATCTCACATGGGCCATCTCTAATCGGCACCTAAAACACTTGGATTACTTGCTTTCCTTGGTATACAAAAGAACTGTCATTCTGGTCCTGAAGCGCAAAGGTGAAATGTGAATTTTATGTCCAAAATTCAAGACATGTAAGGATAGGTGCCAGAAGCAAGCTGCCAGGACAGATGGGTGTGCTTGCACGTGACCTCTTTTGGGCTTCCTCTCACATGCTCCTGAAACGCTGGAGGTACGTGAAAGCCTTGAGAGTCCTAGGAGAAGCAGGCAGGGCAAGGCAAGATGAAGAAATGCAGCAAAAAGAGGGGTATTGAATTCCAGGTGGGGGACGAGTGAGCAAGGGAATGCAAGGCAAGGGAGAGGAGAGTTTCAAAGGGAACGCCAAGAAAAGTGGTGGCTTTGCCAGGCAAGACAAAGGAGAGGCAAGCAAGGCAATGAGAGTCCTAGAAGGAGAAGGAAATGAAAGATTGGAGCTGGACAAAGGGGAAGGGAAACTGGACAAAGTGGCAAGGGGGATGGGTGGTGCAAGGCACTGGACTGGTAGGAAGGGCAAGGGAAAGACATGGATGGGTCAGGAAGGAAGAGGAAAACAATGGCCAGGAATGACAAAGAAATGCAAGGTTGGATAGGAAAGGAAAGGCAAGGCAATGTAGGGAAGGGGTAGGCCAGACAATGGGTGTCTTAAGAGGAAAAGTATGCATAGCAAGGCCAAGAGAAAAGCGGTAAAGAAGTTAGCGTGGGGGATAGGTGAGTGTAGCTGAGAAAGAAAGAAAGAAAGTGCCTCATTCCAGTATGTATGTATGTATGTGTGTGTGAAGTTTGCAGGATGTAAAGCAGAGACTTGATGGTGGAGTGAAAGGATGCTTTTGAATACACGTGGCAAGGTCCAAGCAAACTATTTGTCTTGGCACATCTGTGTCCCATAAACTTCTTAGTTTAGATTCAGACTGTAAGCGGGACAGAGAACACCCCTAAAATTACAGCTGAGCAAGAAAGCAGGTGGCATCAGCATGTTTTAGAGGAAGCAGTTTTTTTGTGTGAGAAGAAAATGGACATATGAGACTCCAGCAGTATCGACGTTCAGCTTAGAAGCAAAGTGCAATGATTCCGTACAAACTCTGAAAATGAAACGCAGCAATAAAAAGGCAATGGGACATGTCAGCGAAAGCTTTGTGGCCAAGCAGGGTGAGATGTTTGAAGCAGAACCACAGTTTGGTTTCACTAAGGATCCATCATGGTGGATTGCAAACATGTGCCAAGACAACACATATTCTGCAGCTGTTGCAGCTCTCCGCAGGAACACTAGCGCTTTCCCTTAGACTCTAAAATGCAGAGAAATGGCCTGCGCAGCGCAGAAGCTATTTGTGCTGCTTGTACACCTCTTCCAACCCCTCAGTGGAAACTATTGCGCCTGCCTTTAGACTCTGAGATCCAGAGAACACAATGGTAGAGGCAGTGGAGAATGGAAGGAGAGAGTGAAGTTTGATGAGTGAGTTTGATGTGACTTATGTGGAGCACGCAGAAAATGTAGTCCCGTACTGGTTTTTACACCTGGAGCCTATTTCTGTAAGACATTTCTGTAAGACATTTTTGATCAAGAAGCCAGAGTGAAAAAATTGACAGCAGGTGTCTCTGGGAAAGAAAAAGCAGCAAGGCGTCGTGTGCCATTTAAATGCTGCTATAAGAAGGGCGTACTTTAGCAGCATCTCTCTTGACACTTCTATCTGTGTAATCTCTAGCTGCTTGGACACAGCCACACTGAAAATAATTGTACTGCAAATACCAAGTTACACAGGGAAAAAGGGTAGGTCAGCAAATGCCTTCTGTCCTGGCACATCTCTCAGTCAGAACTCCAGCTGAAAAATTTTGCTGTAATGATGGACTTTGCCACTTGGAGAGAATTTATATAGTTGGGAAGAAGCATTCAAAGCCCTAGTGCATTTCGTCTATTTTACAAACTGCAAAGGCACTCTAAAGGCCAGCACTAGCTTTTTGTTGGACTTTTTCTTTTTGAGTAGCTGCTGGACGTTTTGAAGCGGTTTGGGATCTGCTAGAGTGCAAGGTAATACATAGAGTTTGAGGAAAGTGATATACACATTTTATATCTCCAGGGAGGTGGATGCAGTTCAGTGTGTGCGAGTTACATGTTGAGCAGCTGATCACACAGAAAAGAAGAGGCTGCGCTGCAATTGCCTTTTCATTTGCAGCTTATAAACTGCACAGCCCACAATGAAACAATTCCACTTCCTTCTGTGCTACATACAGGATCACATTCTCTCAGTCTCTAAGAGCCAGGACCCCCAGCGGAGCTCTTCCCTGCGCTGCTCCTACACCAATGAGGCCGGAGCCGCAAACAGCTTGGCTTTTTCCCTGGCACCGGCTGCCAGCGCTCATCAAAATAACCACACGATGGCGCTGTCCACTAACAAAAGAAGGAAACGCACCGAGGCCAGCTCCAAAGTGTCGCTGCCCGCTCGGCCCCTTTTTCCTCTGCTAGCTGTGGCCGATGTCAGCGGCAGGAGTGGGGAACCAGGCAAGCACTGCGAGGCTCAACCTGGAACCTCCAGAGCTCCTCTGCGCTCTGGCGTCGTGGCTCACAGGGCGACACGGGTTGTGACGAAGGGAGAAAGAGTGCTCAAGCTCACCCGATTTCCCAGGAACAAGTTTATTCCAACAGGTGCAGGGCTGGGATCACAGGGGAGAGGTCTGAGCCGAGACCCTGGGCACCCCCATGCGCCAGGTTTTAAGGACCGTGGGCGGCTCATATGGTGACCAATGGGACAACAGCAACGGAGGGGTTATGGGTGGGGATTACAATATGCAGGACCAATGGTAAGGACCCGGGGGGGGGGGAAAGCAACTGTACAATCAATGGGGCGTCGAGGAAGGGATGATAGGCAAGGAAAGAACTGGAACAAAAGGTGGGGGTTCACATAGATTGACAGGGCTTAGGGGCAGGATTGGGGTGATGGATGGGGAACAATCTGGAAAAATGGGAAGGGTTTACAATGATGGGCAACTGGGGACAAACCATTCTTTATGACCGGGGAGCAACTGGGGTAAACCACCTCTGAACTTAATAAAACCAAGCAATATGGGCGGCAACATCTCCCCCTTTCCTTTTAAGAAACAGAGGAAGGCGTGGGGTCTAGGGGAGCAGAGGGTACAGCAAGCCATTCGGGAGCGGGAGAGGGAGGAGGAGGAGGAGGGGAAAGAGGGTTTACATCAACATAGTTAACTTGCCGTGGGGGGGATAACAAAGAAAGGATGGATTGAATTAAACACTTCCGCAACACCGCGAATGTACCTAAAATAATAAAAAATTACAAAAACAATCTATAATATGGTCCTTATAACAGAAGAGAGCCATCCGGAGACACCCCATCCTGCAGGAGCACGGTGGCCAGTGCGACGTTCGGGGTGGTCATCCTTCTGATGGCTCTCTGAAAATAAAGGAAAACAAATACTTCAGTTAACATAAAGGGAGAGCAAAAAATCAATAGAGAAAAGGGGTTCGAGACATTCTCCCTCCTCGTCGCCCTCGGGGGTTACTGGGGCGGCCTGCACGGACGCAGCGACATCCTCTTGCTCATCTGGTGGCCTGGTAGGATGTTTTGGGACATAAGGTTTCACCCACTTTTGTGGGATCCACCTTAGTCCCTGGGGCGAGGAGACGCAAGCGTAACCTCGCCCCCAGGTCACCAGATCGAATGGACCCATGATCTTTTGGGTTTCTGGGTCCCGGACCAGCACTGGAGGGCGATGTTGGAGCTCGTAGTTGCTGGTGGAGTTAAAGTGCAGTGCCACCGGAGGATTGGGATTAGTATCAGTACAGTTCAGAAAATTGATAGTAAACAGCACCTTTGATAGCCTATCCTGAGGGGCGCAACCTTTCATTGAATCCCACTGACGTTTTAGGACGCGTTTGAGCGACTGGTGGGCTCGCTCCACAATCGCTTGGCCGGTGGGGGAGTGTGGGATGCCTCTCTTATGTGTCACTCCCCAACTCTGCAGGAATTCTTCCAGTTTTCTGGAAGTGTATGCTGGGCCATTATCTGTCTTTAGCTCTTTGGGGACCCCCAGCACAGAGAAAGCCTGCATGAGGTGCTTGCAGGCATGCTCGGCTTTCTCTCCTGTATGGGCAGAAGCAAAGACTGCCCCTGAGAAAGTGTCTATGGATACATGTACGAACTTCAGCCCGCCAAATTCGGGAATGTGAGTTATATCCATCTGCCACACCTCACAGCTCCCCAGGCCTCGAGGGTTCACCCCCGCCCCTAGAGAGGGCATGACGGTGGTCTGGCAATGGGGGCATGTGGCCACAATGGCTCTGGCCTGATCCCGCCGCAGGTGGAATTGGCGGACCAGGCCAGGCACATTCTGATGGAACATTTGGTGGCTCAGCTTAGCTTGTTGGAACCGATCGGGGAGCTGAGCCATGGAAACAGGGGCAGCGAGGGAATCAGCCATCTGGTTTCCCTCGGCTACTGGGCCGGGGAGATCTGTGTGCGACCTCACATGCATCACGAAAAATGGTTGCTTCCTGTGGGAAACAGTATATATTAATTTAGAAAGCAACTCGAACAATTTTGGGTTAGAGACCTCCTTCAGGGCAGCGTGTTCTGCTCTGGCAACCACCCCTGCAACATAGGCCGAATCAGTGACTAAATTGAAAGGTTCAGAGAACCTCTCAAAGGCCCTGACGACTGCATCCAACTCAGCAACCTGTGGAGATCCCTCCACATATTGAACATCTGCTTCCCACTGCTGAGTCTCAGGATTTCTCCAAGTCACCACAGACTTGTGAGATGCCCCGGATGCGTCAGTGAACACAGTCAGGGCTTTGAGGGGCTTCCTGCTCCGTACTTCTTTTGGAATTGGTTCGAATTTGGAATTGAAAAATTTGTGGGCAGGGGCATGAACAGAGACTTGGCCCTCAAAACTATCCAAAGCAATCTGGAGTGTCTCATTTTCCCGAAGTAACTGATTAAACATCTCTTTTGTCAGCTTATCTGGGGACTCTTTGTCCCGAGACAAGCTGACTGGTACCCGAATGCATGCAAAGTCGCACCCAGCCATCTCCCGAAGCCTGGCCCGAGCTCTCCCGATGAGCTGAGCCATCAGCTCCTTTGGCCGGGTGACACTTTTGGACCTTTGATGGCTCAAGAAAACCCACTCTATGATTAAGAGGGGATCCTTTGAGCCCTGGTCCCACTGAAAAATCAGCCCACTGAGGTGTGGCATTCTCCCGAGCACAATAAACTCAAAAGGCAGGGTCGGTTCGTACCGATGCGCCTGTCTTTCGACAAGCGCCTCTTCTACTTTCTCCAGGGCTTTCCTCGCTTCTGGGGTCAGGGTCCTGGGAGAACTCAGCTCCTTCTCCCCCTTCAAAAGTGTGAAGAGGGGGGCTAGGTCTTCAGTGGAAAGGCCCAGCCAAGGCCTGACCCAGTTTAAGGTCCCACACAGCGAGTGAAGGTCTGACAAGGTTTTCGGATTGCTGTTTATTGCTAATTTTTGAGGCACAACAGTCCTCTCAGCAATCCGCAGACCCAGATATTTCCAGGGTGGCATCCGTTGAACTTTATCCTCCTGGAGTTGAAAGCCTGCAGCTGTTAAAACTTTAACCACTCGGTCAAGTGATCGGGTGAGTAGATCGTCATGGGGGGCGCACACTAGGACATCATCCATATAGTGATGGATGATGACCTCCCCCATCTCTTTGCGCACGGGAGACAGCAATGAGGAGACATACCACTGGCAGATGGTGGGTGAATTTTTCATGCCTTGTGGCAACACCCGCCAGTGGAATCTCCTCATTGGGGCTTCTCGGTTGAGGGTGGGCACCGAGAAGGCAAACCGTGGGGCGTCATCAGGGTGCAAGGGAATTTGAAAGAAGCAGTCTTTTATATCAATTACGGCCAGATCCCAATTTCGGGGGAGCATCGTTGGGGTAGGCATCCCTGGTTGGAGGGGCCCCATGTCAACAATGATCTTATTGATGGCACGAAGGTCGTGAAGGAGCCGCCACTTGTCTTTCCCCGGCTTCCGGATAACAAATACCGGGGAGTTCCAAGGGCTGGTAGTCTCTACAATATTACCTTTTAATAATTGCTCCTCCACGAGCTCGTTGAGCGCCCTTAATTTGTCTTTTCGAAGCGGCCACTGATCAATCCAGATTGCTTCATCAGTGGTCCAATCAAGTTTTTGGAAGGGGCGCTCCACAGTGGCCGCTATTAAAAATCCCGAGGGGTTTTCGGGATTTCGATCTTTACCCCCCATTGTGACATAAGGTCTCTCCCCCACAAGGGAACCTGAAAATCCGCAACAAATGGGCGCAGGTTTGCCAATTGCCCATCCGGCCCCATAATTTGCACTACGCTCCTTGATACTTGCGCTAATTGAGTACCCCCTATACCCTGAATTTTCCCTGCCACAGGTTGCAGCTCCCAATGTGACAGCCATCTCCTCTGGGGGATGATCGTTACATCTGCCCCCGTATCAAGCAGACCCTTCAGATGGACAGATTCCGCACCCTGCTTGATGCTGCAATCGACGATGGGTTTGTCCTCACCCACTACTTCTGTCCAGTAGACGCCTGGTGCGTGGTCGTCCACTGGGACTCCCTCCGGGACAGGAATGTACTGGGCTATGATTTGCCCCTTCGGGAGAAAATATGGTGGGTGAATGCAGCGCGCTAAGAGGATGAGATCTTCCGGACCCTCTGGGAAGGTGATCGGGGAGATCTCAATCTCTGGGGGTGTGTGTTTAGTGTCCCCGATGGCGATGTACTTACAGTCACATCCAGTATTTTTCTTGCCTCCCTCCAGTGGATCCACAGCAACTACTGTCCAGTGCTGGGTTCGAAAGAGGATGTCCTTGGTGGTGGTTAGATGTCGCGTCCGGTTGGGTGTCCAAGCCTGATGTAAAAAGCCCCCCTCCCCCGCGAGACCTGCCCCATTTATTGCTTCGCGCGGGGCAGGCTCGCGCAGCTCCCCTAGTTTTTTTTTATTATTGTATTGCTTGCCCTCGCCCCCGCACTGCTCCCTTGGCTAGGATGCCCTGCCGGGCAGTCCCTAGCTAGATGTCCAGGTTGCCTGCAGCGGAAACACAGTGGTTGACGCGCTGGTGATGGTGGAAACTGCGTCACTGCTGCAGTAGGCGCTTGTCTCAACTGTTGCGGTGGGATGGCTCTGGACATCCCCATCATCGGCACCTTCTTGGAGCAGGCTTCGATGAGGATGTCTA
Organism: Poecile atricapillus; assembly: GCF_030490865.1. NCBI lineage: Eukaryota > Metazoa > Chordata > Aves > Passeriformes > Paridae > Poecile > Poecile atricapillus. The sequence continues at coordinate 75,138,399 of NC_081288.1, read as the reverse complement.
GTGTCGGGGTTGGGTAGAGAGGCAAACTGAAAATTATCTGTTTACAAATGTCATTGGCATTGGCTTTCGCCACTTCTAATACAAGCTGTTCTTGTAGATTTGCCTCTTCTACTTGCTTCTCTGCCTGGGCTTGCAATCTATTGATAAACTTATTAAAAGGTTCATTAGGGAGCTGGAAAATACTCATTAAATTTATCTGGGGTCCCTCCTCAGGTAATGTATTGAAAACCTTTTCTGCGGCCTCCATGACTTTAATCAGGACAGGCCGGGGTAATACCCTGGCTTGCTCCTCTGGCTTGTCCCAATTTCCCTCACCGCACAAGTGATCTAAAGTCAGAGGGACTCCATCTATACATCCATCAATACTGTGCAAGAGGCTTGGAAGGATGGTCTCTAATGATCTCTTCCACCCCTGTTTCCACAACCTGAAGTCAGCTGTGGAAAGGAGGCAGGAAAACAACTCCTTCAGATCACTGGGCACCATTTCGTTCGCAGAAAAGGTAGCTTTTAATAGACCTTTAAAATATTCGCTACCCCTCCCGAACTCCTTCTGTGCCTTGCACAGCTCCTTCTTAGTTTGGAAGGAGAGGGCTTCCCATTCCCGGGACCGCCCACCCCTTCCACGAAAAGTCACCGGTGCGGCAATGGGGATTTCTACCTGTTCCGGGTTCTGGCTTCCAGGCTTACCATCTCCAGCTCCCAAAGCATGGGAACTGGATGTGGGACCGTGGGAACCGGAAGAAAGGGCGTGAGAACCAGGAGTCGGAGGGGGCGGGACTGGAGGACCGACTGAGGAGGAGGGCAAGGGGGAGGAGCGGCAATCAGAAAAGGCGGGGTTTAGGTGCATGACTTCAGAGGGGCCCGCCCCTGAGGAGGAGGAGGTTTTCGAGGGGAACTGGGTGGAGTTAGGGTAGGGAGAAAGGGTGGAGCCATGGAGGAAAGGGTTGTTCTTGGGGGTCTGAAAGGGATTATGGGGAGAAGAGGCACAAGGGAAGGTCCCAGCCATGTGGTCCCCGCCATCTTGTGACCTCCGGGAGCCCTTTTGAGGGTTAGGAGAGGGGTAGGGGAACACAGGGGAACATTGGAAACTGGGGGAAACTGAGGCACGGGGATCTGAGGGTGAAAACTGGGGACTTGCAACCTGGGAAATGTTTAGCTGAGGGTTTGTAACTGGGGAGACGGGGGAATGGAAAAGTGCTCTGGTAGCTTGGCCAGGGCTACCAGGGCAGGGGTTCTGGGAGAGACGTGGGGAGCCAGGGATCCTGTTACCCTTGGGGGAACCCTGAACAGGACAACTTGCCCTGCAGGTCGCTCCGCAGGTCTCCCTCAACTCGGGATCAGGGGGAGAGGAACACGGGGAAGGGAAAACTGGGGAAACTGGGGCAGTTTGTGGCTGTTGCTCCTGCATTTTTTTTTCTTTTATTACGGCAGACTGAATTAAGATAAACAATGTTACAAATTTGTCAGCCGATGTATCTCCTTCATTCACTAACTCTGTTAACTTTGTTCCGACTTCATTCCAAAACTCTACGGTGTTTGCTCTGTCTGGGGTGAAGTTGGGGAAATGCAGGAACAGCCATCTCACAAACTGTTTCACCCTCCCACGAGAAAACCGTCTACTCCCTCCCTCAAGGGTACCCACAACTTGGTAGAAAACTCTTTTTTGCTGTGCTGACAGACGTGCGCCCATCTTTCTAACCCCAGCACAGCAGTTCCCACCACCCCCTGCAGCTAAAGGCAAACGTAACAAAGTAAAAGTACGGGTCCGAACGGGCTACCCCACACTCCCTCCCCGAGGGATTCTCAACACACAGCAGGGGGAGCTGCACACCAACACACAGCAGGGGGAGCTGCACACACTTGCACACCCCCTCGTCCCCCACGTGGGGGCTACTCACCCAAGTCCGGACAGGTGCTGCAGGAGACGTCCACAAACCCCGAGGCGATCGTCGGCACGTCGACGGTTGCCGCCTCGATCCCCGGGAGCGGTACTCGACAGAAATGAGTCTGCTCTACCGGGGTAGCTGCCGCTCACAGTCTTTTGTAAAATCCACACAAGTGCGTAGATTCACCGACTTCTCCGGAGGACTCCACGCCTCACGAGAGGCCCCGCATTGAGCGCCAACTGTCGCTGCCCGCTCGGCCCCTTTTGCCTCGGCTAGCTGTGGCCGATGTCAGCGGCAGGAGTGGGGAACCAGGCAAGCACTGCGAGGCTCAACCTGGAACCTCCAGAGCTCCTCTGCGCTCTGGCGTCGTGGCTCACAGGGCGACACGGGTTGTGACGAAGGGAGAAAAAGTGCTCAAGCTCTCCCGATTTCCCATGAACAAGTTTATTCCAACAGGTGCAGGGCTGGGATCACAGGGGAGAGGTCTGAGCCGAGACCCTGGGCACCCCCATGCGCCAGGTTTTAAGGACCGTGGGCGGCTCATATGGTGACCAATGGGACAACAGGAACGGAGGGGTTATGGGTGGGGATTACAATATGCAGGACCAATGGTAAGGACCTGGGGGGGGGAAAGCAACTGTACAATCAATGGGGCATCGAGGAAGGGATGATAGGCAAGGAAAGAACTGGAACAAAAGGTGGGGGCTCACATAGATTGACAGGGCTTAGGGGCAGGATTGGGGTGATGGATGGGGAACAATCTGGAAAAATGGGAAGGGTTTACAATGATGGGCAACTGGGGACAAACCATTCTTTATGACCGGGGAGCAACTGGGGTAAACCACCTCTGAACAAAATAAAACCAAGCAATATGGGCGGCAACACCAAAGGACAGAGCCGAGTTGGAAACGTCCCTGCTCTCAAATTAACTGTGCCAGGAAAAAAAGACTTTGCTGATCTTCCCCCTCCAAGTGTGCAAACACTTTTGCACCACACTCAAAGGGCAACACGAAATCCTCTGCCCTAACAAACATTTTCACTCTCGCAGAGTCCGGTAACAAACTCAAAGACATCCGCTCAACAAATGTGCCAGCTGAGAGAGAAAGTTCTTTGCTGCCTACAATTTCAACTTCACCCATCAAACAATGAACACACACCCTGCTATTGACACTTTTCTTTTCAGCTCTACGCTCCTAAGCTTTCAGTCTCAGAGTCAAGATCCAAGCAGCATGGCAACAGGGACTACTCACACACTAAAGCTACAAGGACAAAAAGCTCAACAACTTGGTGTCTAGATTCCCACTGTCAGTTCAACAGCTCTAACCCACAGGGAAACCTCTTGGGAAAAACCTTTACATTCACTGAGACCACCCAAAGTGCCCATCCAAACTTAATTTCTTTGCCAAAGGGAAGAACAAGAAGCTCATTTCAAGAGAAATGGCATCCCCTCCTCCAAAATCCAAAACATCCAGTGACTGATCCCATACAATGGTGTCAGAACACTCTTACTAGAGGCAGACAGCCTTCCAAAGATGGATACTGACTCAATGACTGTACAAATTGAGGGAGTGCTTCCAAATATGCCGGCACAAGAAGCTGCTGTCGTCCTTGAGCTGCGCGACACAGCTTCTTATCTGCACCTCCAACTCTGGGGCTACGTGCTTTCCTTCCCATGAGAAAGCATTGCCATTCTCCTTCAGGAACTTACCAAGCCAAACTGTATGCCATGTCCTGTACTATGTCCAACAATGGCTCCTGCACAGAAGGGTCTACGACATAAATATCTTGCTGGACTATACCTCCTCATGGTACCTTTAACGCCTGCCCTATTACATTGTCACTATATCTTTTACTTGCCAAGGAAAGGCACTCAGAGTCACTTGGCCTTGCCTTGCCTTTGATGCTGTGGCTAGTCTACTCTTGTTTTGCTTGCTTGCTTCCTTATGTGTGCCTTGCCTGGCAAGACCTAGAAAGACCTTCCTTGCTTTGCTTTGCCTTGCCTACCGCTCTTTGCAATGCAAACCAAGTGTAGGCGCAATTGTAGGCAAGTCAAGGGAGAAGCTGACAAGGCTGGAGCCATGAGGGGCAAGCAAATGGAGTGGTAGGTGAGAGAAGGCCCAGAACTTCTAGGCAAGGATGGGCATAGGAAGGCCAGGCAGAAACAGGAGGGGCTAGGCAAGGCTAGGTTTCCCTGGAGGAAAGCAGTAGGCAGGTCAAGTGTGGGCGTAGGCACTGGAGGGAGTGCAAGACTAGGGAGGCAAGGCAGGGCAAGGCAAGGAAACTTTTGGGTCACCAAGGCAAGACAAATGAGAGGTACATTCAAAGACTGCTGGTACACAAAAGGGGCTAGGACAGACTTCTCTGGCTGGCCTTGATCTCACATGGGCCATCTCTAATCTGCACCTAAAACACTTGGATTACCTGCTTTCCTTGGTATACAAAAGAACTGTCATTCTGGTCCTGAAGCGCAAAGGTGAAATGTGAATTTTATGTCCAAAATTCAAGACATGTAAGGATAGGTGCCAGAAGCAAGCTGCCAGGACAGATGGGTGTGCTTGCACGTGACCTCTTTTGGGCTTCCTCTCACATGCTCCTGAAATGCTGGAGGTACGTGAAAGCCTTGAGAGTCCTAGGAGAAGCAGGCAGGGCAAGGCAAGATGAAGAAATGCAGCAAAAAGAGGGGTATTGAATTCCAGGTGGGGGACGAGTGAGCAAGGGAATGCAAGGCAAGGGAGAGGAGAGGTTCAAAGGTAACGCCAAGAAAAGTGGTGGCTTTGCCAGGCAAGACAAAGGAGAGGCAGGCAAGGCAATGAGAGTCCCAGAAGGAGACGGAAATGAAAGATTGGAGCTGGACAAAGGGGAAGGGAAACTGGACAAAGTGGCAAGGGGGATGGGTGGTGCAAGGCACTGGACTGGTAGGAAGGGCAAGGGAAAGACATGGACGGGTCAGGAAGGAAGAGGAAAACAATAGCCAGGAATGACAAAGAAATGCAAGGTTGGATAGGAAAGGAAAGGCAAGGCAATGTAGGGAAGGGGTAGGCCAGACAATGGGTGTCTTAAGAGGAAAAGTATGCATAGCAAGGCCAAGAGAAAAGCGGTAAAGAAGTTAGCGTGGGGGATAGGTGAGTGTAGCTGAGAAAGAAAGAAAGAAAGTACCTCATTCCAGTTTGTATGTATGTATGTATGTGTGTGTGAAGTTTGCAGGATGTAAAGCAGAGACTTGATGGTGGAGTGAAAGGATGCTTTTGAATACACGTGGCAAGGTCCAAGCAAACTATTTGTCTTGGCACATCTGTGTCCCATAAACTTCTTAGTTTAGATTCAGACTGTAAGCGGGACAGAGAACACCCCTAAAATTACAGCTGAGCAAGAAAGCAGGTGGCATCAGCATGTTTTAGAGGAAGCAGTTTTTTTGTGTGAGAAGAAAATGGACATATGAGACTCCAGCAGTATCGACGTTCAGCTTAGAAGCAAAGTGCAATGATTCCGTACAAACTCTGAAAATGAAACGCAGCAATAAAAAGGCAATGGGACATGTCAGCGAAAGCTTTGTGGCCAAGCAGGGTGAGATGTTTGAAGCAGAACCACAGTTTGGTTTCACTAAGGATCCATCATGGTGGATTGCAAACATGTGCCAAGACAACACATATTCTGCAGCTGTTGCAGCTCTCCGCAGGAACACTAGCGCTTTCCCTTAGACTCTAAAATGCAGAGAAATGGCCTGCGCAGCGCAGAAGCTATTTGTGCTGCTTGTACACCTCTTCCAACCCCTCAGTGGAAACTATTGCGCCTGCCTTTAGACTCTGAGATCCAGAGAACACAATGGTAGAGGCAGTGGAGAATGGAAGGAGAGAGTGAAGTTTGATGAGTGAGTTTGATGTGACTTATGTGGAGCACGCAGAAAATGTAGCCCCGTACTGGTTTTTACACCTGGAGCCTATTTCTGTAAGACATTTCAGGTGGACATTTTTGATCAAGAAGCCAGAGTGAAAAAATTGACAGCAGGTGTCTCTGGGAAAGAAAAAGCAGCAAGGCGTCGTGTGCCATTTAAATGCTGCTATAAGAAGGGCATACTTTAGCAGCATCTCTCTTGACACTTCTATCTGTGTAATCTCTAGCTGCTTGGACACAGCGACACTGAAAATAATTGTACTGCAAATACCAAGTTACACAGGGAAAAAGGGTAGGTCAGCAAATGCCTTCTGTCCTGGCACATCTCTCAGTCAGAACTCCAGCTGAAAAATTTTGCTGTAATGATGGACTTTGCCACTTGGAGAGAATTTATATAGTTGGGAAGAAACATTCAAAGCCCTAGTGCATTTCGTCTATTTTACGGACTGCAAAGGCACTATGAAGGCCAGCCCTAGCTTTTTGTTGGACTTTTTCTTTTTGAGTAGCTGCTGGATGTTTTGAAGCGGTTTGGGATCTGCTAGAGTGCAAGGTAATACATAGAGTTTGAGGAAAGTGATATACACATTTTATATCTCCAGGGAGGTGGATGCAGTTCAGTGTGTGCGAGTTACATGTTGAGCAGCTGATCACACAGAAAAGAAGAGGCTGCGCTGCAATTGCCTTTTCATTTGCAGCTTATAAACTGCACAGCCCACAATGAAACAATTCCACTTCCTTCTGTGCTACATACAGGATCACATTCTCTCAGTCTCTAAGAGCCAGGACCCCCAGCGGAGCTCTTCCCTGCGCTGCTCCTACACCAATGAGGCCGGAGCCGCAAACAGCTTGGCTTTTTCCCTGGCACCGTCTGCCAGCGCTCATCAAAATAACCACACGATGGCGCTGTCGACTAACAAAAGAAGGAAACGCACCGAGGCCAGCTCCAAAGGACAGAGCCCAGTTGGAAACGTCCCTGCTCTCAAATTAACTGTGCCAGGAAAAAAAGACTTTGCTGATCTTCCCCCTCCAAGTGTGCAAACACTTTTGCACCACACTCAAAGGGCAACACGAAATCCTCTGCCCTAACAAACATTTTCACTCTCGCAGAGTCCGGTAACAAACTCAAAGACATCCGCTCAACAAATGTGCCAGCTGAGAAAGTTCTTTGCTGCCTACAATTTCAACTTCACCCATCAAACAATGAACACACACCCTGCTATTAGCACTTTTCTTTTCTGCTCTACGCTCCTAAGCTTTCAGTCTCAGAGTCAAGATCCAAGCAGCATGGCAACAGGGACTACTCACACACTAAAGCTACAAGGACAAAAAGCTCAACAACTTGCTGTCTAGATTCCCACTGTCAGTTCAACAGCTCTAACCCACAGGGAAACCTCTTGGGAAAAACCTTTAAATTCACTGAGACCACCCAAAGTGCCCATCCAAACTTAATTTCTTTGCCAAAGCGAATAACAAGAAGCTCATTTCAGGAGAAATGGAGTCCCCTCCTCCAAAATCCAAAACATCCAGTGACTGATCCCATACAATGGTGTCAGAACACTCTTACTAGAGGCAGACAGCCTTCCAAAGATGGATACTGACTCAATGACTGTACAAATTGAGGGAGTGCTTCCAAATATGCCGGCACAAGAAGCTGCTGTCGTCCTTGAGCTGCGCGACACAGCTTCTTATCTGCACCTCCAACTCTGGGGCTACGTGCTTTCCTTCCCATGAGAAAGCATTGCCATTCTCCTTCAGGAACTTACCAAGCCAAGCTGTATGCCATGTCCTGTACTATGTCCAACAATGGCTCCTGCACAGAAGGGTCTACGACATAAATATCTTGCTGGACTATACCTCCTCATGGTACCTTTAACGCCTGCCCTATTACATTGTCACTATATCTTTTACTTGCCAAGGAAAGGCACTCAGAGTCACTTGGCCTTGCCTTGCCTTTGATGCTGTGGCTAGTCTACTCTTGTTTTGCTTGCTTGCTTATGTGTGCCTTGCCTGGCAAGACCTAGAAAGACCTTCCTTGCTTTGCTTTGCCTTGCCTACCGCTCTTTGCAATGCAAACCAAGTGTAGGAGCAATTGTAGGCAAGTCAAGGGAGAAGCTGACAAGGCTGGAGCCATGAGGGGCAAGCAAATGGAGTGGTAGGTGAGAGAAGGCCCAGAACTTCTAGGCAAGGATGGGCATAGGAAGGCCAGGCAGAAACAGGAAGGCCTAGGCAAGGCTAGGTTTCCCTGGAGGAAAGCAGTCAAGTGTGGGCAGGTCAAGTGTGGGCGTAGGCACTGGAGGGAGTGCAAGGCTAGGGAGGCAAGGCAGGGCAAGGCAAGGAAACTTTGGGGTCACCAAGGCGAGACAAATGAGAGGTACATTCAAAGACTGCTGGTACACAAAAGGGGCTAGGACAGACTTCTCTGTCTGGCCTTGATCTCATATGGGCCATCTCTAATCTGCACCTAATACACTTGGATTACCTGCTTTCCTTGGTATACAAAAGAACTGTCATTCTGGTCCTGAAGCGCAAAGGTGAAATGTGAATTTTATGTCCAAAATTCAAGACATGTAAGGATAGGTGCCAGAAGCAAGCTGCCAGGACAGATGGGTGTGCTTGCACGTGACCTCTTTTGGGCTTCCTCTCACATGCTCCTGAAACGCTGGAGGTACGTGAAAGCCTTGAGAGTCCTAGGAGAAGCAGGCAGGGCAAGGCAAGATGAAGAAATGCCGCAAAAAGAGGGGTATTGAATTCCAGGTGGGGGACGAGTGAGCAAGGGAATGCAAGGCAAGGGAGAGGAGAGGTTCAAAGGTAACGCCAAGAAAAGTGGTGGCTTTGCCAGGCAAGACAAAGGAGAGGCAAGCAAGGCAATGAGAGTCCTAGAAGGAGAAGGAAATGAAAGATTGGAGCTGGACAAAGGGGAAGGGAAACTGGACAAAGTGGCAAGGGGGATGGGTGGTGCAAGGCACTGGACTGGTAGGAAGGGCAAGGGAAAGACATGGATGGGTCAGGAAGGAAGAGGAAAACAATGGCCAGGAATGACAAAGAAATGCAAGGTTGGATAGGAAAGGAAAGGCAAGGCAATGTAGGGAAGGGGTAGGCCAGACAATGGGTGTCTTAAGAGGAAAAGTATGCATAGCAAGGCCAAGAGAAAAGCGGTAAAGAAGTTAGCGTGGGGGATAGGTGAGTGTAGCTGAGAAAGAAAGAAAATGCCTCATTCCAGTTTGTATGTATGTATGTGTGTGTGAAGTTTGCAGGATGTAAAGCAGAAGAAAGCAGTGACTTGATGGTGGAGTGAATGGATGCTTTTGAATACACGTGGCAAGGTCCAAGCAAACTATTTGTCTTGGCACATCTGTGTCCCATAAACTTCTTAGTTTAGATTCAGACTGTAAGCGGGACAGAGAACACCCCTAAAATTACAGCTGAGCAAGAAAGCAGGTCGCATCAGCATGTTTTAAAGGAAGCAGTTTTTTTGTGTGAGAAGAAAATGGACATATGAGACTCCAGCAGTATGGACGTTCAGCTTAGAAGCAAAGTGCAATGATTCCGTACAAACTCTGAAAATGAAACGCAGCAATAAAAAGGCAATGGGACATGTCAGCGAAAGCTTTGTGGCCAAGCAGGGTGAGATGTTTGAAGCAGAACCACAGTTTGGTTTCACTAAGGATCCATCATGGTGGATTGCAAACATGTGCCAAGACAACACATATTCTGCAGCTGTTGCAGCTCTCCGCAGGAACACTAGCGCTTTCCCTTAGACTCTAAAATGCAGAGAAATGGCCTGCGCAGCGCAGAAGCTATTTGTGCTGCTTGTACACCTCTTCCAACCCCTCAGTGGAAACTATTGCGCCTGCCTTTAGACTCTGAGATCCAGAGAACACAATGGTAGAGGCAGTGGAGAATGGAAGGAGAGAGTGAAGTTTGATGAGTGAGATTGATGTGACTTATGTGGAGCACGCAGAAAATGTAGCCCCGTACTGGTTTTTACACCTGGAGCCTATTTCTGTAAGACATTTCAGGTGGACATTTTTGATCAAGAAGCCAGAGTGAAAAAATTGACAGCAGGTCTCTCTGGGAAAGAAAAAGCAGCAAGGCGTCGTGTGCCATTTAAATGCTGCTATAAGAAGGGCGTACTTTAGCAGCATCTCTCTTGACACTTCTATCTGTGTAATCTCTAGCTGCTTGGACACAGCGACACTGAAAATAATTGTACTGCAAATACCAAGTTACACAGGGAAAAAGGGTAGGTCAGCAAATGCCTTCTGTCCTGGCACATCTCTCAGTCAGAACTCCAGCTGAAAAATTTTGCTGTAATGATGGACTTTGCCACTTGGAGAGAATTTATATAGTTGGGAAGAAACATTCAAAGCCCTAGTGCATTTCGTCTATTTTACAGACTGCAAAGGCACTATAATACCCAGCACTAGCTTTTTGTTGGACTTTTTCGTTTTGAGTAGCTGCTGGACGTTTTGAAGCGGTTTGGGATCTGCTAGAGTGCAAGGTAATACATAGAGTTTGAGGAAAGTGATATACACATTTTATATCTCCAGGGAGGTGGATGCAGTTCAGTGTGTGCGAGTTACATGTTGAGCAGCTGATCACACAGAAAAGAAGAGGCTGCGCTGCAATTGCCTTTTCATTTGCAGCTTATAAACTGCACAGCCCACAATGAAACAATTCCACTTCCTTCTGTGCTACATACAGGATCACATTCTCTCAGTCTCTAAGAGCCAGGACCCCCAGCGGAGCTCTTCCCTGCGCTGCTCCTACACCAATGAGGCCGGAGCCGCAAACAGCTTGGCTTTTTCCCTGGCACCGGCTGCCAGCGCTCATCAAAATAACCACACGATGGCGCTGTCGACTAACAAAAGAAGGAAACGCACCGAGGCCAGCTCCAAAGGACAGAGCCCAGTTGGAAACGTCCCTGCTCTCAAATTAACTGTGCCAGGAAAAAAAGACTTTGCTGATCTTCCCCCTCCAAGTGTGCAAACACTTTTGCACCACACTCAAAGGGCAACACGAAATCCTCTGCCCTAACAAACATTTTCACTCTCGCAGAGTCCGGTAACAAACTCAAAGACATCCGCTCAACAAATGTGCCAGCGGAGAGAGAAAGTTCTTTGCTGCCTACAATTTCAGCTTCACCCATCAAACAATGAACACACACCCTGCTATTGGCACTTTTCTTTTCAGCTCTACGCTCCTAAGCTTTCAGTCTCAGAGTCAAGATCCAAGCAGCATGGCAACAGGGACTACTCACACACTAAAGCTACAAGGACAAAAAGCTCAACAACTTGGTGTCTAGATTCCCACTGTCAGTTCAACAGCTCTAACCCACAGGGAAACCTCTTGGGAAAAACCTTTAAATTCACTGAGACCACCCAAAGTGCCCATCCAAACTTAATTTCTTTGCCAAAGAGAAGAACGAGAAGCTCATTTCAAGAGAAAGGGCATCCCCTCCTCCAAAATCCAAAACATCCAGTGACTGATCCCATACAATGGTGTCAGAACACTCTTACTAGAGGCAGACAGCCTTCCAAAGATGGATACTGACTCAATGACTGTACAAATTGAGGGAGTGCTTCCAAATATGCCGGCACAAGAAGCTGCTGTCGTCCTTGAGCTGCGCGACACAGCTTCTTATCTGCACCTCCAACTCTGGGGCTACGTGCTTTCCTTCCCATGAGAAAGCATTGCCATTCTCCTTCAGGAACTTACCAAGCCAAGCTGTATGCCATGTCCTGTAATATGTCCAACAATGGCTCCTGCACAGAAGGGTCTACGACATAAATATCTCTCTGGACTATACCTCCTCATGGTACCTTTAACGCCTGCCCTATTACATTGTCACTATATCTTTTACTTGCCAAGGAAAGGCACTCAGAGTCACTTGGCCTTGCCTTGCCTTTGATGCTGTGGCTAGTCTACTCTTGTTTTGCTTGCTTGCTTATGTGTGCCTTGCCTGGCAAGACCTAGGAAGACCTTCCTTGCTTTGCTTTGCCTTGCCAACCGCTCTTTGCAATGCAAACCAAGTGTAGGCGCAATTGTAGGCAAGTCAAGGGAGAAGCTGACAAGGCTGGAGCCATGAGGGGCAAGCAAATGGAGTGGTAGGTGAGAGAAGGCCCAGAACTTCTTGGCAAGGATGGGCATAGGAAGGCCAGGCAGAAACAGGAAGGCCTAGGCAAGGCTAGGTTTCCCTGGAGGAAAGCAGTCAAGTGTGGGCAGGTCAAGTGTGGGCGTAGGCACTGGAGGGAGTGCAAGGCTAGGGAGGCAAGGCAGGGCAAGGCAAGGAAACTTTTGGGTCACCAAGGCAAGACAAATGAGAGGTACATTCAAAGACTGCTGGTACACCAAAGGGGCTAGGACACACTTCTCTGGCTGGCCTTGATCTCACATGGGCCATCTCTAATCTGCACCTAAAACACTTGGATTACCTGCTTTCCTTGGTATACAAAAGAACTGTCATTCTGGTCCTGAAGCGCAAAGGTGAAATGTGAATTTTATGTCCAAAATTCAAGACATGTAAGGATAGGTGCCAGAAGCAAGCTGCCAGGACAGATGGGTGTGCTTGCACGTGACCTCTTTTGGGCTTCCTCTCACATGCTCCTGAAACGCTGGAGGTACGTGAAAGCCTTGAGAGTCCTAGGAGAAGCAGGCAGGGCAAGGCAAGATGAAGAAATGCCGCAAAACGAGGGGTATTGAATTCCAGGTGGGGGACGAGTGAGCAAGGGAATGCAAGGCAAGGGAGAGGAGAGGTTCAAAGGCAACGCCAAGAAAAGTGGTGGCTTTGCCAGGCAAGACAAAGGAGAGGCAAGCAAGGCAATGAGAGTCCTAGAAGGAGAAGGAAATGAAAGATTGGAGCTGGACAAAGAGGAAGGGAAACCGGACAAAGTGGCAAGGGGGATGGGTGGTGCAAGGCACTGGACTGGTAGGAAGGGCAAGGGAAAGACATGGATGGGTCAGGAAGGAAGAGGAAAACAATGGCCAGGAATGACAAAGAAATGCAAGGTTGGATAGGAAAGGAAAGGCAAGGCAATGTAGGGAAGGGGTAGGCCAGACAATGGGTGTCTTAAGAGGAAAAGCATGCATAGCAAGGCCAAGAGAAAAGCGGTAAAGAAGTTAGCGTGGGGGATAGGTGAGTGTAGCTGAGAAAGAAAGAAAGAAAGAAAGAAAGTGCCTCATTCCAGTATGTATGTATGTATGTATGTGTGTGTGAAGTTTGCAGGATGTAAAGTAGAGACTTGATGGTGGAGTGAATGGATGCTTTTGAATACACGTGGCAAGGTCCAAGCAAACTATTTGTCTTGGCACATCTGTGTCCCATAAACTTCTTAGTTTAGATTCAGACTGTAAGCGGGACAGAGAACACCCCTAAAATTACAGCTGAGCAAGAAAGCAGGTCGCATCAGCATGGTTTAAAGGAAGCATTTTTTTTGTGTGAGAAGAAAATGGACATATGAGACTCCAGCAGTATCGACGTTCAGCTTAGAAGCAAAGTGCAATGATTCCGTACAAACTCTGAAAATGAAACGCAGCAATAAAAAGGCAATGGGACATGTCAGCGAAAGCTTTGTGGCCAAGCAGGGTGAGATGTTTGAAGCAGAACCACAGTTTGGTTTCACTAAGGATCCATCATGGTGGATTGCAAACATGTGCCAAGACAACACATATTCTGCAGCTGTTGCAGCTCTCCGCAGGAACACTAGCGCTTTCCCTTAGACTCTAAAATGCAGAGAAATGGCCTGCGCAGCGCAGAAGCTATTTGTGCTGCTTGTACACCTCTTCCAACCCCTCAGTGGAAACTATTGTGCCTGCCTTTAGACTCTGAGATCCAGAGAACACAATGGTAGAGGCAGTGGAGAATGGAAGGAGAGAGTGAAGTTTGATGAGTGAGTTTGATGTGACTTATGTGGAGCACGCAGAAAATGTAGCCCCGTACTGGTTTTTACACCTGGAGCCTATTTCTGTAAGACATTTCAGGTGGACATTTTTGATCAAGAAGCCAGAGTGAAAAAATTGACAGCAGGTCTCTCTGGGAAAGAAAAAGCAGCAAGGCGTCGTGTGCCATTTAAATGCTGCTATAAGAAGGGCATACTTTAGCAGCATCTCTCTTGACACTTCTATCTGTGTAATCTCTAGCTGCTTGGACACAGCGACACTGAAAATAATTGTACTGCAAATACCAAGTTACACAGGGAAAAAGGGTAGGTCAGCAAATGCCTTCTGTCCTGGCACATCTCTCAGTCAGAACTCCAGCTGAAAAATTTTGCTGTAATGATGGACTTTGCCACTTGGAGAGAATTTATATAGTTGGGAAGAAACATTCAAAGCCCTAGTGCATTTCGTCTATTTTACGGACTGCAAAGGCACTATGAAGGCCAGCCCTAGCTTTTTGTTGGACTTTTTGAGTAGCTGCTGGACGTTTTGAAGCGGTTTGGGATCTGCTAGAGTGCAAGGTAATACATAGAGTTTGAGGAAAGTGATATACACATTTTATATCTCCAGGGAGGTGGATGCAGTTCAGTGTGTGCGAGTTACATGTTGAGCAGCTGATCACACAGAAAAGAAGAGGCTGCGCTGCAATTGCCTTTTCATTTGCAGCTTATAAACTGCACAGCCCACAATGAAACAATTCCACTTCCTTCTGTGCTACATACAGGATCACATTCTCTCAGTCTCTAAGAGCCAGGACCCCCAGCGGAGCTCTTCCCTGCGCTGCTCCTACACCAATGAGGCCGGAGCCGCAAACAGCTTGGCTTTTTCCCTGGCACCGGCTGCCAGCGCTCATCAAAATAACCACACGATGGCGCTGTCGACTAACAAAAGAAGGAAACGCACCGAGGCCAGCTCCAAAGGACAGAGCCGAGTTGGAAACGTCCCTGCTCTCAAATTAACTGTGCCAGGAAAAAAAGACTTTGCTGATCTTCCCCCTCCAAGTGTGCAAACATTTTTGCACCACACTCAAAGGGCAACACAAAATCCTCTGCCCTAACAAACATTTTCACTCTCGCAGAGTCCGGTAACAAACTCAAAGACATCCGCTCAACAAATGTGCCAGCTGAGAGAGAAAGTTCTTTGCTGCCTACAATTTCAACTTCACCCATCAAACAATGAACACACACCCTGCTATTAGCACTTTTCTTTTCTGCTCTACGCTCCTAAGCTTTCAGTCTCAGAGTCAAGATCCAAGCAGCATGGCAACAGGGACTACTCACACACTAAAGCTACAAGGACAAAAAGCTCAACAACTTGCTGTCTAGATTCCCACTGTCAGTTCAACAGCTCTAACCCACAGGGAAACCTCTTGGGAAAAACCTTTAAATTCACTGAGACCACCCAAAGTGCCACTCCAAACTTAATTTCTTTGCCAAAGCGAATAACAAGAAGCTCATTTCAGGAGAAATGGCATCCCCTCCTCCAAAATCCAAAACATCCAGTGACTGATCCCATACAATGGTGTCAGAACACTCTTACTAGAGGCAGACAGCCTTCCAAAGATGGATACTGACTCAATGACGGTACAAATTGAGGGAGTGCTTCCAAATATGCCGGCACAAGAAGCTGCTGTCGTCCTTGAGCTGCGCGACACAGCTTCTTATCTGCACCTCCAACTCTGGGGCTACGTGCTTTCCTTCCCATGAGAAAGCATTGCCATTCTCCTTCAGGAACTTACCAAGCCAAACTGTACGCCATGTCCTGTACTATGTCCAACAATGGCTCCTGCACAGAAGGGTCTACGACATAAATATCTTGCTGGACTATACCTCCTCATGGTACCTTTAACGCCTGCCCTATTACATTGTCACTATATCTTTTACTTGCCAAGGAAAGGCACTCAGAGTCACTTGGCCTTGCCTTGCCTTTGATGCTGTGGCTAGTCTACTCTTGTTTTGCTTGCTTGCTTATGTGTGCCTTGCCTGGCAAGACCTAGAAAGACCTTCCTTGCTTTGCTTTGCCTTGCCTACCGCTCTTTGCAATGCAAACCAAGTGTAGGCGCAATTGTAGGCGAGTCAAGGGAGAAACTGACAAGGCTGGAGCCATGAGGGGCAAGCAAATGGAGTGGTAGGTGAGAGAAGGCCCAGAACTTCTAGGCAAGGATGGGCATAGGAAGGCCAGGCAGAAACAGGAAGGCCTAGGCAAGGCTAGGTTTCCCTGGAGGAAAGCAGTCAAGTGTGGGCAGGTCAAGTGTGGGCGTAGGCACTGGAGGGAGTGCAAGGCTAGGGAGGCAAGGCAGGGCAAGGCAAGGAAACTTTGGGGTCACCAAGGCGAGACAAATGAGAGGTACATTCAAAGACTGCTGGTACACAAAAGGGGCTAGGACAGACTTCTCTGTCTGGCCTTGATCTCATATGGGCCATCTCTAATCTGCACCTAATACACTTGGATTACCTGCTTTCCTTGGTATACAAAAGAACTGTCATTCTGGTCCTGAAGCGCAAAGGTGAAATGTGAATTTTATGTCCAAAATTCAAGACATGTAAGGATAGGTGCCAGAAGCAAGCTGCCAGGACAGATGGGTGTGCTTGCACGTGACCTCTTTTGGGCTTCCTCTCACATGCTCCTGAAACGCTGGAGGTACGTGAAAGCCTTGAGAGTCCTAGGAGAAGCAGGCAGGGCAAGGCAAGATGAAGAAATGCCGCAAAAAGAGGGGTATTGAATTCCAGGTGGGGGACGAGTGAGCAAGGGAATGCAAGGCAAGGGAGAGGAGAGGTTCAAAGGTAACGCCAAGAAAAGTGGTGGCTTTGCCAGGCAAGACAAAGGAGAGGCAAGCAAGGCAATGAGAGTCCTAGAAGGAGAAGGAAATGAAAGATTGGAGCTGGACAAAGGGGAAGGGAAACTGGACAAAGTGGCAAGGGGGATGGGTGGTGCAAGGC
Organism: Poecile atricapillus; assembly: GCF_030490865.1. Lineage (NCBI taxonomy): Eukaryota > Metazoa > Chordata > Aves > Passeriformes > Paridae > Poecile > Poecile atricapillus. The sequence continues at coordinate 75,121,748 of NC_081288.1, read as the reverse complement.
ACTGGACTGGTAGGAAGGGCAAGGGAAAGACATGGATGGGTCAGGAAGGAAGAGGAAAACAATGGCCAGGAATGACAAAGAAATGCAAGGTTGGATAGGAAAGGAAAGGCAAGGCAATGTAGGGAAGGGGTAGGCCAGACAATGGGTGTCTTAAGAGGAAAAGTATGCATAGCAAGGCCAAGAGAAAAGCGGTAAAGAAGTTAGCGTGGGGGATAGGTGAGTGTAGCTGAGAAAGAAAGAAAATGCCTCATTCCAGTTTGTATGTATGTATGTGTGTGTGAAGTTTGCAGGATGTAAAGCAGAAGAAAGCAGTGACTTGATGGTGGAGTGAAAGGATGCTTTTGAATACACGTGGCAAGGTCCAAGCAAACTATTTGTCTTGGCACATCTGTGTCCCATAAACTTCTTAGTTTAGATTCAGACTGTAAGCGGGACAGAGAACACCCCTAAAATTACAGCTGAGCAAGAAAGCAGGTCGCATCAGCATGTTTTAAAGGAAGCAGTTTTTTTGTGTGAGAAGAAAATGGACATATGAGACTCCAGCAGTATCGACGTTCAGCTTAGAAGCAAAGTGCAATGATTCCGTACAAACTCTGAAAATGAAACGCAGCAATAAAAAGGCAATGGGACATGTCAGCGAAAGCTTTGTGGCCAAGCAGGGTGAGATGTTTGAAGCAGAACCACAGTTTGGTTTCACTAAGGATCCATCATGGTGGATTGCAAACATGTGCCAAGACAACACATATTCTGCAGCTGTTGCAGCTCTCCGCAGGAACACTAGCGCTTTCCCTTAGACTCTAAAATGCAGAGAAATGGCCTGCGCAGCGCAGAAGCTATTTGTGCTGCTTGTACACCTCTTCCAACCCCTCAGTGGAAACTATTGCGCCTGCCTTTAGACTCTGAGATCCAGAGAACACAATGGTAGAGGCAGTGGAGAATGGAAGGAGAGAGTGAAGTTTGATGAGTGAGATTGATGTGACTTATGTGGAGCACGCAGAAAATGTAGCCCCGTACTGGTTTTTACACCTGGAGCCTATTTCTGTAAGACATTTCAGGTGGACATTTTTGATCAAGAAGCCAGAGTGAAAAAATTGACAGCAGGTCTCTCTGGGAAAGAAAAAGCAGCAAGGCGTCGTGTGCCATTTAAATGCTGCTATAAGAAGGGCGTACTTTAGCAGCATCTCTCTTGACACTTCTATCTGTGTAATCTCTAGCTGCTTGGACACAGCCACACTGAAAATAATTGTACTGCAAATACCAAGTTACACAGGGAAAAAGGGTAGGTCAGCAAATGCCTTCTGTCCTGGCACATCTCTCAGTCAGAACTCCAGCTGAAAAATTTTGCTGTAATGATGGACTTTGCCACTTGGAGAGAATTTATATAGTTGGGAAGAAACATTCAAAGCCCTAGTACATTTCGTCTATTTTACGGACTGCAAAGGCACTATGAAGGCCAGCCCTAGCTTTTTGTTGGACTTTTTGAGTAGCTGCTGGACGTTTTGAAGCGGTTTGGGATCTGCTAGAGTGCAAGGTAATACATAGAGTTTGAGGAAAGTGATATACACATTTTATATCTCCAGGGAGGTGGATGCAGTTCAGTGTGTGCGAGTTACATGTTGAGCAGCTGATCACACAGAAAAGAAGAGGCTGCGCTGCAATTGCCTTTTCATTTGCAGCTTATAAACTGCACAGCCCACAATGAAACAATTCCACTTCCTTCTGTGCTACATACAGGATCACATTCTCTCAGTCTCTAAGAGCCAGGACCCCCAGCGGAGCTCTTCCCTGCGCTGCTCCTACACCAATGAGGCCGGAGCCGCAAACAGCTTGGCTTTTTCCCTGGCACCGGCTGCCAGCGCTCATCAAAATAACCACACGATGGCGCTGTCGACTAACAAAAGAAGGAAACGCACCGAGGCCAGCTCCAAAGGACAGAGCCCAGTTGGAAACGTCCCTGCTCTCAAATTAACTGTGCCAGGAAAAAAAGACTTTGCTGATCTTCCCCCTCCAAGTGTGCAAACACTTTTGCACCACACTCAAAGGGCAACACGAAATCCTCTGCCCTAACAAACATTTTCACTCTCGCAGAGTCCGGTAACAAACTCAAAGACATCCGCTCAACAAATGTGCCAGCGGAGAGAGAAAGTTCTTTGCTGCCTACAATTTCAGCTTCACCCATCAAACAATGAACACACACCCTGCTATTGGCACTTTTCTTTTCAGCTCTACGCTCCTAAGCTTTCAGTCTCAGAGTCAAGATCCAAGCAGCATGGCAACAGGGACTACTCACACACTAAAGCTACAAGGACAAAAAGCTCAACAACTTGGTGTCTAGATTCCCACTGTCAGTTCAACAGCTCTAACCCACAGGGAAACCTCTTGGGAAAAACCTTTAAATTCACTGAGACCACCCAAAGTGCCCATCCAAACTTAATTTCTTTGCCAAAGAGAAGAACGAGAAGCTCATTTCAAGAGAAAGGGCATCCCCTCCTCCAAAATCCAAAACATCCAGTGACTGATCCCATACAATGGTGTCAGAACACTCTTACTAGAGGCAGACAGCCTTCCAAAGATGGATACTGACTCAATGACTGTACAAATTGAGGGAGTGCTTCCAAATATGCCGGCACAAGAAGCTGCTGTCGTCCTTGAGCTGCGCGACACAGCTTCTTATCTGCACCTCCAACTCTGGGGCTACGTGCTTTCCTTCCCATGAGAAAGCATTGCCATTCTCCTTCAGGAACTTACCAAGCCAAGCTGTATGCCATGTCCTGTAATATGTCCAACAATGGCTCCTGCACAGAAGGGTCTACGACATAAATATCTCTCTGGACTATACCTCCTCATGGTACCTTTAACGCCTGCCCTATTACATTGTCACTATATCTTTTACTTGCCAAGGAAAGGCACTCAGAGTCACTTGGCCTTGCCTTGCCTTTGATGCTGTGGCTAGTCTACTCTTGTTTTGCTTGCTTGCTTATGTGTGCCTTGCCTGGCAAGACCTAGGAAGACCTTCCTTGCTTTGCTTTGCCTTGCCAACCGCTCTTTGCAATGCAAACCAAGTGTAGGCGCAATTGTAGGCAAGTCAAGGGAGAAGCTGACAAGGCTGGAGCCATGAGGGGCAAGCAAATGGAGTGGTAGGTGAGAGAAGGCCCAGAACTTCTTGGCAAGGATGGGCATAGGAAGGCCAGGCAGAAACAGGAAGGCCTAGGCAAGGCTAGGTTTCCCTGGAGGAAAGCAGTCAAGTGTGGGCAGGTCAAGTGTGGGCGTAGGCACTGTAGGGAGTGCAAGGCTAGGGAGGCAAGGCAGGGCAAGGCAAGGAAACTTTTGGGTCACCAAGGCAAGACAAATGAGAGGTACATTCAAAGACTGCTGGTACACCAAAGGGGCTAGGACACACTTCTCTGGCTGGCCTTGATCTCACATGGGCCATCTCTAATCTGCACCTAAAACACTTGGATTACCTGCTTTCCTTGGTATACAAAAGAACTGTCATTCTGGTCCTGAAGCGCAAAGGTGAAATGTGAATTTTATGTCCAAAATTCAAGACATGTAAGGATAGGTGCCAGAAGCAAGCTGCCAGGACAGATGGGTGTGCTTGCACGTGACCTCTTTTGGGCTTCCTCTCACATGCTCCTGAAACGCTGGAGGTACGTGAAAGCCTTGAGAGTCCTAGGAGAAGCAGGCAGGGCAAGGCAAGATGAAGAAATGCCGCAAAACGAGGGGTATTGAATTCCAGGTGGGGGACGAGTGAGCAAGGGAATGCAAGGCAAGGGAGAGGAGAGGTTCAAAGGCAACGCCAAGAAAAGTGGTGGCTTTGCCAGGCAAGACAAAGGAGAGGCAAGCAAGGCAATGAGAGTCCTAGAAGGAGAAGGAAATGAAAGATTGGAGCTGGACAAAGGGGAAGGGAAACCGGACAAAGTGGCAAGGGGGATGGGTGGTGCAAGGCACTGGACTGGTAGGAAGGGCAAGGGAAAGACATGGATGGGTCAGGAAGGAAGAGGAAAACAATGGCCAGGAATGACAAAGAAATGCAAGGTTGGATAGGAAAGGAAAGGCAAGGCAATGTAGGGAAGGGGTAGGCCAGACAATGGGTGTCTTAAGAGGAAAAGCATGCATAGCAAGGCCAAGAGAAAAGCGGTAAAGAAGTTAGCGTGGGGGATAGGTGAGTGTAGCTGAGAAAGAAAGAAAGAAAGAAAGAAAGTGCCTCATTCCAGTATGTATGTATGTATGTATGTGTGTGTGAAGTTTGCAGGATGTAAAGTAGAGACTTGATGGTGGAGTGAATGGATGCTTTTGAATACACGTGGCAAGGTCCAAGCAAACTATTTGTCTTGGCACATCTGTGTCCCATAAACTTCTTAGTTTAGATTCAGACTGTAAGCGGGACAGAGAACACCCCTAAAATTACAGCTGAGCAAGAAAGCAGGTCGCATCAGCATGGTTTAAAGGAAGCATTTTTTTTGTGTGAGAAGAAAATGGACATATGAGACTCCAGCAGTATCGACGTTCAGCTTAGAAGCAAAGTGCAATGATTCCGTACAAACTCTGAAAATGAAACGCAGCAATAAAAAGGCAATGGGACATGTCAGCGAAAGCTTTGTGGCCAAGCAGGGTGAGATGTTTGAAGCAGAACCACAGTTTGGTTTCACTAAGGATCCATCATGGTGGATTGCAAACATGTGCCAAGACAACACATATTCTGCAGCTGTTGCAGCTCTCCGCAGGAACACTAGCGCTTTCCCTTAGACTCTAAAATGCAGAGAAATGGCCTGCGCAGCGCAGAAGCTATTTGTGCTGCTTGTACACCTCTTCCAACCCCTCAGTGGAAACTATTGTGCCTGCCTTTAGACTCTGAGATCCAGAGAACACAATGGTAGAGGCAGTGGAGAATGGAAGGAGAGAGTGAAGTTTGATGAGTGAGTTTGATGTGACTTATGTGGAGCACGCAGACAATGTAGCCCCGTACTGGTTTTTACACCTGGAGCCTATTTCTGTAAGACATTTCAGGTGGACATTTTTGATCAAGAAGCCAGAGTGAAAAAATTGACAGCAGGTCTCTCTGGGAAAGAAAAAGCAGCAAGGCGTCGTGTGCCATTTAAATGCTGCTATAAGAAGGGCATACTTTAGCAGCATCTCTCTTGACACTTCTATCTGTGTAATCTCTAGCTGCTTGGACACAGCGACACTGAAAATAATTGTACTGCAAATACCAAGTTACACAGGGAAAAAGGGTAGGTCAGCAAATGCCTTCTGTCCTGGCACATCTCTCAGTCAGAACTCCAGCTGAAAAATTTTGCTGTAATGATGGACTTTGCCACTTGGAGAGAATTTATATAGTTGGGAAGAAACATTCAAAGCCCTAGTGCATTTCGTCTATTTTACGGACTGCAAAGGCACTCTAAAGGCCAACACTAGCTTTTTGTTGGACTTTTTCTTTTTGAGTAGCTGCTGGACGTTTTGAAGCGGTTTGGGATCTGCTAGAGTGCAAGGTAATACATAGAGTTTGAGGAATGTGATATACACATTTTATATCTCCAGGGAGGTGGATGCAGTTCAGTGTGTGCGAGTTACATGTTGAGCAGCTGATCACACAGAAAAGAAGAGGCTGCGCTGCAATTGCCTTTTCATTTGCAGCTTATAAACTGCACAGCCCACAATGAAACAATTCCACTTCCTTCTGTGCTACATACAGGATCACATTCTCTCAGTCTCTAAGAGCCAGGACCCCCAGCGGAGCTCTTCCCTGCGCTGCTCCTACACCAATGAGGCCGGAGCCGCAAACAGCTTGGCTTTTTCCCTGGCACCGGCTGCCAGCGCTCATCAAAATAACCACACGATGGCGCTGTCGACTAACAAAAGAAGGAAACGCACCGAGGCCAGCTCCAAAGGACAGAGCCGAGTTGGAAACGTCCCTGCTCTCAAATTAACTGTGCCAGGAAAAAAAGACTTTGCTGATCTTCCCCCTCCAAGTGTGCAAACATTTTTGCACCACACTCAAAGGGCAACACAAAATCCTCTGCCCTAACAAACATTTTCACTCTCGCAGAGTCCGGTAACAAACTCAAAGACATCCGCTCAACAAATGTGCCAGCTGAGAGAGAAAGTTCTTTGCTGCCTACAATTTCAACTTCACCCATCAAACAATGAACACACACCCTGCTATTAGCACTTTTCTTTTCTGCTCTACGCTCCTAAGCTTTCAGTCTCAGAGTCAAGATCCAAGCAGCATGGCAACAGGGACTACTCACACACTAAAGCTACAAGGACAAAAAGCTCAACAACTTGCTGTCTAGATTCCCACTGTCAGTTCAACAGCTCTAACCCACAGGGAAACCTCTTGGGAAAAACCTTTAAATTCACTGAGACCACCCAAAGTGCCCATCCAAACTTAATTTCTTTGCCAAAGCGAATAACAAGAAGCTCATTTCAGGAGAAATGGCATCCCCTCCTCCAAAATCCAAAACATCCAGTGACTGATCCCATACAATGGTGTCAGAACACTCTTACTAGAGGCAGACAGCCTTCCAAAGATGGATACTGACTCAATGACGGTACAAATTGAGGGAGTGCTTCCAAATATGCCGGCACAAGAAGCTGCTGTCGTCCTTGAGCTGCGCGACACAGCTTCTTATCTGCACCTCCAACTCTGGGGCTACGTGCTTTCCTTCCCATGAGAAAGCATTGCCATTCTCCTTCAGGAACTTACCAAGCCAAACTGTACGCCATGTCCTGTACTATGTCCAACAATGGCTCCTGCACAGAAGGGTCTACGACATAAATATCTTGCTGGACTATACCTCCTCATGGTACCTTTAACGCCTGCCCTATTACATTGTCACTATATCTTTTACTTGCCAAGGAAAGGCACTCAGAGTCACTTGGCCTTGCCTTGCCTTTGATGCTGTGGCTAGTCTACTCTTGTTTTGCTTGCTTGCTTATGTGTGCCTTGCCTGGCAAGACCTAGAAAGACCTTCCTTGCTTTGCTTTGCCTTGCCTACCGCTCTTTGCAATGCAAACCAAGTGTAGGCGCAATTGTAGGCGAGTCAAGGGAGAAACTGACAAGGCTGGAGCCATGAGGGGCAAGCAAATGGAGTGGTAGGTGAGAGAAGGCCCAGAACTTCTAGGCAAGGATGGGCATAGGAAGGCCAGGCAGAAACAGGAAGGGCTAGGCAAGGCTAGGTTTCCCTGGAGGAAAGCAGTCAAGTGTGGGCAGGTCAAGTGTGGGCGTAGGCACTGGAGGGAGTGCAAGGCTAGGGAGGCAAGGCAGGGCAAGGCAAGGAAACTTTGGGGTCACCAAGGCGAGACAAATGAGAGGTACATTCAAAGACTGCTGGTACACAAAAGGGGCTAGGACAGACTTCTCTGTCTGGCCTTGATCTCATATGGGCCATCTCTAATCTGCACCTAATACACTTGGATTACCTGCTTTCCTTGGTATACAAAAGAACTGTCATTCTGGTCCTGAAGCGCAAAGGTGAAATGTGAATTTTATGTCCAAAATTCAAGACATGTAAGGATAGGTGCCAGAAGCAAGCTGCCAGGACAGATGGGTGTGCTTGCACGTGACCTCTTTTGGGCTTCCTCTCACATGCTCCTGAAACGCTGGAGGTACGTGAAAGCCTTGAGAGTCCTAGGAGAAGCAGGCAGGGCAAGGCAAGATGAAGAAATGCCGCAAAAAGAGGGGTATTGAATTCCAGGTGGGGGACGAGTGAGCAAGGGAATGCAAGGCAAGGGAGAGGAGAGGTTCAAAGGTAACGCCAAGAAAAGTGGTGGCTTTGCCAGGCAAGACAAAGGAGAGGCAAGCAAGGCAATGAGAGTCCTAGAAGGAGAAGGAAATGAAAGATTGGAGCTGGACAAAGGGGAAGGGAAACTGGACAAAGTGGCAAGGGGGATGGGTGGTGCAAGGCACTGGACTGGTAGGAAGGGCAAGGGAAAGACATGGATGGGTCAGGAAGGAAGAGGAAAACAATGGCCAGGAATGACAAAGAAATGCAAGGTTGGATAGGAAAGGAAAGGCAAGGCAATGTAGGGAAGGGGTAGGCCAGACAATGGGTGTCTTAAGAGGAAAAGTATGCATAGCAAGGCCAAGAGAAAAGCGGTAAAGAAGTTAGCGTGGGGGATAGGTGAGTGTAGCTGAGAAAGAAAGAAAATGCCTCATTCCAGTTTGTATGTATGTATGTGTGTGTGAAGTTTGCAGGATGTAAAGCAGAAGAAAGCAGTGACTTGATGGTGGAGTGAATGGATGCTTTTGAATACACGTGGCAAGGTCCAAGCAAACTATTTGTCTTGGCACATCTGTGTCCCATAAACTTCTTAGTTTAGATTCAGACTGTAAGCGGGACAGAGAACACCCCTAAAATTACAGCTGAGCAAGAAAGCAGGTCGCATCAGCATGTTTTAAAGGAAGCAGTTTTTTTGTGTGAGAAGAAAATGGACATATGAGACTCCAGCAGTATCGACGTTCAGCTTAGAAGCAAAGTGCAATGATTCCGTACAAACTCTGAAAATGAAACGCAGCAATAAAAAGGCAATGGGACATGTCAGCGAAAGCTTTGTGGCCAAGCAGGGTGAGATGTTTGAAGCAGAACCACAGTTTGGTTTCACTAAGGATCCATCATGGTGGATTGCAAACATGTGCCAAGACAACACATATTCTGCAGCTGTTGCAGCTCTCCGCAGGAACACTAGCGCTTTCCCTTAGACTCTAAAATGCAGAGAAATGGCCTGCGCAGCGCAGAAGCTATTTGTGCTGCTTGTACACCTCTTCCAACCCCTCAGTGGAAACTATTGCGCCTGCCTTTAGACTCTGAGATCCAGAGAACACAATGGTAGAGGCAGTGGAGAATGGAAGGAGAGAGTGAAGTTTGATGAGTGAGATTGATGTGACTTATGTGGAGCACGCAGAAAATGTAGCCCCGTACTGGTTTTTACACCTGGAGCCTATTTCTGTAAGACATTTCAGGTGGACATTTTTGATCAAGAAGCCAGAGTGAAAAAATTGACAGCAGGTCTCTCTGGGAAAGAAAAAGCAGCAAGGCGTCGTGTGCCATTTAAATGCTGCTATAAGAAGGGCGTACTTTAGCAGCATCTCTCTTGACACTTCTATCTGTGTAATCTCTAGCTGCTTGGACACAGCGACACTGAAAATAATTGTACTGCAAATACCAAGTTACACAGGGAAAAAGGGTAGGTCAGCAAATGCCTTCTGTCCTGGCACATCTCTCAGTCAGAACTCCAGCTGAAAAATTTTGCTGTAATGATGGACTTTGCCACTTGGAGAGAATTTATATAGTTGGGAAGAAACATTCAAAGCCCTAGTACATTTCGTCTATTTTACGGACTGCAAAGGCACTATGAAGGCCAGCCCTAGCTTTTTGTTGGACTTTTTGAGTAGCTGCTGGACGTTTTGAAGCGGTTTGGGATCTGCTAGAGTGCAAGGTAATACATAGAGTTTGAGGAAAGTGATATACACATTTTATATCTCCAGGGAGGTGGATGCAGTTCAGTGTGTGCGAGTTACATGTTGAGCAGCTGATCACACAGAAAAGAAGAGGCTGCGCTGCAATTGCCTTTTCATTTGCAGCTTATAAACTGCACAGCCCACAATGAAACAATTCCACTTCCTTCTGTGCTACATACAGGATCCCATTCTCTCAGTCTCTAAGAGCCAGGACCCCCAGCGGAGCTCTTCCCTGCGCTGCTCCTACACCAATGAGGCCGGAGCCGCAAACAGCTTGGCTTTTTCCCTGGCACCGTCTGCCAGCGCTCATCAAAATAACCACACGATGGCGCTGTCGACTAACAAAAGAAGGAAACGCACCGAGGCCAGCTCCAAAGGACAGAGCCGAGTTGGAAACATCCCTGCTCTCAAATTAACTGTGCCAGGAAAAAAAGACATTGCTGATCTTCCCCCTCCAAGTGTGCAAACACTTCTGCACCACACTCAAAGGGCAACACAAAATCCTCTGCCCTAACAAACATTTTCACTCTCGCAGAGTCCGGTAACAAACTCAAAGACATCCGCTCAACAAATGTGCCAGCTGAGAGAGAAAGTTCTTTGCTGCCTACAATTTCAACTTCACCCATCAAACAATGAACACACACCCTGCTATTAGCACTTTTCTTTTCTGCTCTACGCTCCTAAGCTTTCAGTCTCAGAGTCAAGATCCAAGCAGCATGGCAACAGGGACTACTCACACACTAAAGCTACAAGGACAAAAAGCTCAACAACTTGCTGTCTAGATTCCCACTGTCAGTTCAACAGCTCTAACCCACAGGGAAACCTCTTGGGAAAAACCTTTAAATTCACTGAGACCACCCAAAGTGCCACTCCAAACTTAATTTCTTTGCCAAAGCGAATAACAAGAAGCTCATTTCAGGAGAAATGGCATCCCCTCCTCCAAAATCCAAAACATCCAGTGACTGATCCCATACAATGGTGTCAGAACACTCTTACTAGAGGCAGACAGCCTTCCAAAGATGGATACTGACTCAATGACTGTACAAATTGAGGGAGTGCTTCCAAATATGCCGGCACAAGAAGCTGCTGTCGTCCTTGAGCTGCGCGACACAGCTTCTTATCTGCACCTCCAACTCTGGGGCTACGTGCTTTCCTTCCCATGAGAAAGCATTGCCATTCTCCTTCAGGAACTTACCAAGCCAAGCTGTATGCCATGTCCTGTACTATGTCCAACAATGGCTCCTGCACAGAAGGGTCTACGACATAAATATCTTGCTGGACTATACCTCCTCATGGTACCTTTAACGCCTGCCCTATTACATTGTCACTATATCTTTTACTTGCCAAGGAAAGGCACTCAGAGTCACTTGGCCTTGCCTTGCCTTTGATGCTGTGGCTAGTCTACTCTTGTTTTGCTTGCTTGCTTATGTGTGCCTTGCCTGGCAAGACCTAGAAAGACCTTCCTTGCTTTGCTTTGCCTTGCCTACCGCTCTTTGCAATGCAAACCAAGTGTAGGCGCAATTGTAGGCGAGTCAAGGGAGAAACTGACAAGGCTGGAGCCATGAGGGGCAAGAAAATGGAGTGGTAGGTGAGAGAAGGCCCAGAACTTCTAGGCAAGGATGGGCATAGGAAGGCCAGGCAGAAACAGGAAGGCCTAGGCAAGGCTAGGTTTCCCTGGAGGAAAGCAGTCAAGTGTGGGCAGGTCAAGTGTGGGCGTAGGCACTGGAGGGAGTGCAAGGCTAGGGAGGCAAGGCAGGGCAAGGCAAGGAAACTTTGGGGTCACCAAGGCAAGACAAATGAGAGGTACATTCAAAGACTGCTGGTACACAAAAGGGGCTAGGACAGACTTCTCTGTCTGGCCTTGATCTCATATGGGCCATCTCTAATCTGCACCTAATACACTTGGATTACCTGCTTTCCTTGGTATACAAAAGAACTGTCATTCTGGTCCTGAAGCGCAAAGGTGAAATGTGAATTTTATGTCCAAAATTCAAGACATGTAAGGATAGGTGCCAGAAGCAAGCTGCCAGGACAGATGGGTGTGCTTGCACGTGACCTCTTTTGGGCTTCCTCTCACATGCTCCTGAAACGCTGGAGGTACGTGAAAGCCTTGAGAGTCCTAGGAGAAGCAGGCAGGGCAAGGCAAGATGAAGAAATTCCGCAAAAAGAGGGGTATTGAATTCCAGGTGGGGGACGAGTGAGCAAGGGAATGCAAGGCAAGGGAGAGGAGAGGTTCAAAGGTAACGCCAAGAAAAGTGGTGGCTTTGCCAGGCAAGACAAAGGAGAGGCAAGCAAGGCAATGAGAGTCCTAGAAGGAGAAGGAAATGAAAGATTGGAGCTGGACAAAGGGGAAGGGAAACTGGACAAAGTGGCAAGGGGGATGGGTGGTGCAAGGCACTGGACTGGTAGGAAGGGCAAGGGAAAGACATGGATGGGTCAGGAAGGAAGAGGAAAACAATGGCCAGGAATGACAAAGAAATGCAAGGTTGGATAGGAAAGGAAAGGCAAGGCAATGTAGGGAAGGGGTAGGCCAGACAATGGGTGTCTTAAGAGGAAAAGTATGCATAGCAAGGCCAAGAGAAAAGCGGTAAAGAAGTTAGCGTGGGGGATAGGTGAGTGTAGCTGAGAAAGAAAGAAAATGCCTCATTCCAGTTTGTATGTATGTATGTGTGTGTGAAGTTTGCAGGATGTAAAGCAGAAGAAAGCAGTGACTTGATGGTGGAGTGAATGGATGCTTTTGAATACACGTGGCAAGGTCCAAGCAAACTATTTGTCTTGGCACATCTGTGTCCCATAAACTTCTTAGTTTAGATTCAGACTGTAAGCGGGACAGAGAACACCCCTAAAATTACAGCTGAGCAAGAAAGCAGGTCGCATCAGCATGTTTTAAAGGAAGCAGTTTTTTTGTGTGAGAAGAAAATGGACATATGAGACTCCAGCAGTATCGACGTTCAGCTTAGAAGCAAAGTGCAATGATTCCGTACAAACTCTGAAAATGAAACGCAGCAATAAAAAGGCAATGGGACATGTCAGCGAAAGCTTTGTGGCCAAGCAGGGTGAGATGTTTGAAGCAGAACCACAGTTTGGTTTCACTAAGGATCCATCATGGTGGATTGCAAACATGTGCCAAGACAACACATATTCTGCAGCTGTTGCAGCTCTCCGCAGGAACACTAGCGCTTTCCCTTAGACTCTAAAATGCAGAGAAATGGCCTGCGCAGCGCAGAAGCTATTTGTGCTGCTTGTACACCTCTTCCAACCCCTCAGTGGAAACTATTGCGCCTGCCTTTAGACTCTGAGATCCAGAGAACACAATGGTAGAGGCAGTGGAGAATGGAAGGAGAGAGTGAAGTTTGATGAGTGAGTTTGATGTGACTTATGTGGAGCACGCAGAAAATGTAGCCCCGTACTGGTTTTTACACCTGGAGCCTATTTCTGTAAGACATTTCAGGTGGACATTTTTGATCAAGAAGCCAGAGTGAAAAAATTGACAGCAGGTCTCTCTGGGAAAGAAAAAGCAGCAAGGCGTCGTGTGCCATTTAAATGCTGCTATAAGAAGGGCGTACTTTAGCAGCATCTCTCTTGACACTTCTATCTGTGTAATCTCTAGCTGCTTGGACACAGCGACACTGAAAATAATTGTACTGCAAATACCAAGTTACACAGGGAAAAAGGGTAGGTCAGCAAATGCCTTCTGTCCTGGCACATCTCTCAGTCAGAACTCCAGCTGAAAAATTTTGCTGTAATGATGGACTTTGCCACTTGGAGAGAATTTATATAGTTGGGAAGAAACATTCAAAGCCCTAGTGCATTTCGTCTATTTTACGGACTGCAAAGGCACTCTAAAGGCCAACACTAGCTTTTTGTTGGACTTTTTCTTTTTGAGTAGCTGCTGGACGTTTTGAAGCGGTTTGGGATCTGCTAGAGTGCAAGGTAATACATAGAGTTTGAGGAATGTGATATACACATTTTATATCTCCAGGGAGGTGGATGCAGTTCAGTGTGTGCGAGTTACATGTTGAGCAGCTGATCACACAGAAAAGAAGAGGCTGCGCTGCAATTGCCTTTTCATTTGCAGCTTATAAACTGCACAGCCCACAATGAAAAAATTCCACTTCCTTCTGTGCTACATACAGGATCCCATTCTCTCAGTCTCTAAGAGCCAGGACCCCCAGCGGAGCTCTTCCCTGCGCTGCTCCTACACCAATGAGGCCGGAGCCGCAAACAGCTTGGCTTTTTCCCTGGCACCGTCTGCCAGCGCTCATCAAAATAACCACACGATGGCGCTGTCGACTAACAAAAGAAGGAAACGCACCGAGGCCAGCTCCAAAGGACAGAGCCGAGTTGGAAACGTACCTGCTCTCAAATTAACTGTGCCAGGAAAAAAAGACTTTGCTGATCTTCCCCTTCCAAGTGTGCAAACACTTTTGCACCACACTCAAAGGGCAACACGAAATCCTCTGCCCTAACAAACATTTTCACTCTCGCAGAGTCCGGTAACAAACTCAAAGACATCCGCTCAACAAATGTGCCAGCTGAGAGAGAAAGTTCTTTGCTGCCTACAATTTCAACTTCACCCATCAAACAATGAACACACACCCTGCTATTAGCACTTTTCTTTTCTGCTCTACGCTCCTAAGCTTTCAGTCTCAGAGTCAAGATCCAAGCAGCATGGCAACAGGGACTACTCACACACTAAAGCTACAAGGACAAAAAGCTCAACAACTTGCTGTCTAGATTCCCACTGTCAGTTCAACAGCTCTAACCCACAGGGAAACCTCTTGGGAAAAACCTTTAAATTCACTGAGACCACCCAAAGTGCCCATCCAAACTTAATTTCTTTGCCAAAGCGAATAACAAGAAGCTCATTTCAAGAGAAATGGCATCCCCTCCTCCAAAATCCAAAACATCCAGTGACTGATCCCATACAATGGTGTCAGAACACTCTTACTAGAGGCAGACAGCCTTCCAAAGATGGATACTGACTCAATGACTGTACAAATTGAGGGAGTGCTTCCAAATATGCCGGCACAAGAAGCTGCTGTCGTCCTTGAGCTGCGCGACACAGCTTCTTATCTGCACCTCCAACTCTGGGGCTACGTGCTTTCCTTCCCATGAGAAAGCATTGCCATTCTCCTTCAGGAACTTACCAAGCCAAACTGTACGCCATGTCCTGTACTATGTCCAACAATGGCTCCTGCACAGAAGGGTCTACGACATAAATATCTTGCTGGACTATACCTCCTCATGGTACCTTTAACGCCTGCCCTATTACATTGTCACTATATCTTTTACTTGCCAAGGAAAGGCACTCAGAGTCATTTGGCCTTGCCTTGCCTTTGATGCTGTGGCTAGTCTACTCTTGTTTTGCTTGCTTGCTTATGTGTGCCTTGCCTGGCAAGACCTAGAAAGACCTTCCTTGCTTTGCTTTGCCTTGCCTACCGCTCTTTGCAATGCAAACCAAGTGTAGGCGCAATTGTAGGCAAGTCAAGGGAGAAGCTGACAAGGCTGGAGCCATGAGGGGCAAGCAAATGGAGTGGTAGGTGAGAGAAGGCCCAGAACTTCTAGGCAAGGATGGGCATAGGAAGGCCAGGCAGAAACAGGAAGGCCTAGGCAAGGCTAGGTTTCCCTGGAGGAAAGCAGTCCAGTGTGGGCAGGTCAAGTGTGGGCGTAGGCACTGGAGGGAGTGCAAGGCTAGGGAGGCAAGGCAGGGCAAGGCAAGGAAACTTTTGGGTCACCAAGGCAAGACAAATGAGAGGTACATTCAAAGACTGCTGGTACACAAAAGGGGCTAGGACAGACTTCTCTGGCTGGCCTTGATCTCACATGGGCCATCTCTAATCTGCACCTAAAACACTTGGATTACCTGCTTTCCTTGGTATACAAAAGAACTGTCATTCTGGTCCTGAAGCGCAAAGGTGAAATGTGAATTTTATGTCCAAAATTCAAGACATGTAAGGATAGGTGCCAGAAGCAAGCTGCCAGGACAGATGGGTGTGCTTGCACGTGACCTCTTTTGGGCTTCCTCTCACATGCTCCTGAAACGCTGGAGGTACGTGAAAGCCTTGAGAGTCCTAGGAGAAGCAGGCAGGGCAAGGCAAGATGAAGAAATTCCGCAAAAAGAGGGGTATTGAATTCCAGGTGGGGGACGAGTGAGCAAGGGAATGCAAGGCAAGGGAGAGGAGAGGTTCAAAGGTAACGCCAAGAAAAGTGGTGGCTTTGCCAGGCAAGACAAAGGAGAGGCAAGCAAGGCAATGAGAGTCCTAGAAGGAGAAGGAAATGAAAGATTGGAGCTGGACAAAGGGGAAGGGAAACTGGACAAAGTGGCAAGGGGGATGGGTGGTGCAAGGCACTGGACTGGTAGGAAGGGCAAGGGAAAGACATGGATGGGTCAGGAAGGAAGAGGAAAACAATGGCCAGGAATGACAAAGAAATGCAAGGTTGGATAGGAAAGGAAAGGCAAGGCAATGTAGGGAAGGGGTAGGCCAGACAATGGGTGTCTTAAGAGGAAAAGTATGCATAGCAAGGCCAAGAGAAAAGCGGTAAAGAAGTTAGCGTGGGGGATAGGTGAGTGTAGCTGAGAAAGAAAAAAGTGCCTCATTCCAGTTTGTATGTATGTATGTGTTGTGAAGTCTGCAGGATGTAAAGCAGAAGAAAGCAGTGACGTGATGGTGGAGTGAAAGGATGCTTTTGAATACACGTGGCAAGGTCCAAGCAAACTATTTGTCTTGGCACATCTGTGTCCCATAAACTTCTTAGTTTAGATTCAGACTGTAAGCGGGACAGAGAACACCCCTAAAATTACAGCTGAGCAAGAAAGCAGGTCGCATCAGCATGTTTTAAAGGAAGCAGTTTTTTTGTGTGAGAAGAAAATGGACATATGAGACTCCAGCAGTATGGACGTTCAGCTTAGAAGCAAAGTGCAATGATTCCGTACAAACTCTGAAAATGAAACGCAGCAATAAAAAGGCAATGGGACATGTCAGCGAAAGCTTTGTGGCCAAGCAGGGTGAGATGTTTGAAGCAGAACCACAGTTTGGTTTCACTAAGGATCCATCATGGTGGATTGCAAACATGTGCCAAGACAACACATATTCTGCAGCTGTTGCAGCTGTCCACAGGAACACTAGCGCTTTCCCTTAGACTCTAAAATGCAGAGAAATGGCCTGCGCAGCGCAGAAGCTATTTGTGCTGCTTGTACACCTCTTCCAACCCCTCAGTGGAAACTATTGCGCCTGCCTTTAGACTCTGAGATCCAGAGAACACAAGGGTAGAGGCAGTGGAGAATGGAAGGAGAGAGTGAAGTTTGATGAGCGAGTTTGATGTGACTTATGTGGAGCACGCAGAAAATGTAGCCCCGTACTGGTTTTTACACCTGGAGCCTATTTCTGTAAGACATTTCAGGTGGACATTTTTGATCAAGAAGCCAGAGTGAAAAAATTGACAGCGGGTCTCTCTAGGAAAGAAAAAGCAGCAAGGAGTCGTGTGCCATTTAAATGCTGCTATAAGAAGGGCGTACTTTAGCAGCATCTCTCTTGACACTTCTATCTGTGTAATCTCTAGCTGCTTGGACACAGCGACACTGAAAATAATTGTACTGCAAATACCACGTTACACAGGGAAAAAGGGTAGGTCAGCAAATGCCTTCTGTCCTGGCACATCTCTCAGTCAGAACTCCAGCTGAAAAATTTTGCTGTAATGATGGACTTTGCCACTTGGAGAGAATTTATATAGTTGGGAAGAAGCATTCAAAGCCCTAGTGCATTTCGTCTATTTTACGGACTGCAAGGGCACTATAAAGGCCAGCACTAGCTTTTTGTTGGACTTTTTGAGTAGCTGCTGGACGTTTTGAAGCGGTTTGGGATCTGCTAGAGTGCAAGGTAATACATAGAGTTTGAGGAAAGTGATATACACATTTTATATCTCCAGGGAGGTAGATGCAGTTCAGTGTGTGCGAGTTACATGTTGAGCAGCTGATCACACGGAAAAGAAGAGGCTGCGCTGCAATTGCCTTTTCATTTGCAGCTTATAAACTGCACAGCCCACAATGAAACAATTCCACTTCCTTCTGTGCTACATACAGGATCACATTCTCTCAGTCTCTAAGAGCCAGGACCCCCAGCGGAGCTCTTCCCTGCGCTGCTCCTACACCAATGAGGCCGGAGCCGCAAACAGCTTGGCTTTTTCCCTGGCACCGTCTGCCAGCGCTCATCAAAATAACCACACGATGGCGCTGTCGACTAACAAAAGAAGGAAACGCACCGAGGCCAGCTCCAAAGGACAGAGCCGAGTTGGAAACGTCCCTGCTCTCAAATTAACTGTGCCAGGAAAAAAAGACTTTGCTGATCTTCCCCTTCCAAGTGTGCAAACACTTTTGCACCACACTCAAAGGGCAACACGAAATCCTCTGCCCTAACAAACATTTTCACTCTCGCAGAGTCCGGTAACAAACTCAAAGACATCCGCTCAACAAATGTGCCAGCGGAGAGAGAAAGTTCTTTGCTGCCTACAATTTCAGCTTCACCCATCAAACAATGAACACACACCCTGCTATTGGCACTTTTCTTTTCAGCTCTACGCTCCTAAGCTTTCAGTCTCAGAGTCAAGATCCAAGCAGCATGGCAACAGGGACTACTCACACACTAAAGCTACAAGGACAAAAAGCTCAACAACTTGCTGTCTAGATTCCCACTGTCAGTTCAACAGCTCTAACCCACAGGGAAACCTCTTGGGAAAAACCTTTAAATTCACTGAGACCACCCAAAGTGCCCATCCAAACTTAATTTCTTTGCCAAAGAGAAGAACAAGAAGCTCATTTCAAGAGAAAGGGCATCCCCTCCTCCAAAATCCAAAACATCCAGTGACTGATCCCATACAATGGTGTCAGAACACTCTTACTAGAGGCAGACAGCCTTCCAAAGATGGATACTGACTCAACGACTGTACAAATTGAGGGAGTGCTTCCAAATATGCCGGCACAAGAAGCTGCTGTCGTCCTTGAGCTGCGCGACACAGCTTCTTATCTGCACCTCCAACTCTGGGGCTACGTGCTTTCCTTCCCATGAGAAAGCATTGCCATTCTCCTTCAGGAACTTACCAAGCCAAGCTGTATGCCATGTCCTGTACTATGTCCAACAATGGCTCCTGCACAGAAGGGTCTACGACATAAATATCTTGCTGGACTATACCTCCTCATGGTACCTTTAACGCCTGCCCTATTACATTGTCACTATATCTTTTACTTGCCAAGGAAAGGCACTCAGAGTCACTTGGCCTTGCCTTGCCTTTGATGCTGTGGCTAGTCTACTCTTGTTTTGCTTGCTTGCTTATGTGTGCCTTGCCTGGCAAGACCTAGAAAGACCTTCCTTGCTTTGCTTTGCCTTGCCTACCGCTCTTTGCAATGCAAACCAAGTGTAGGCGCAATTGTAGGCAAGTCAAGGGAGAAGCTGACAAGGCTGGAGCCATGAGGAGCAAGCAAATGGAGTGGTAGGTGAGAGAAGGCCCAGAACTTCTAGGCAAGGATGGGCATAGGAAGGCCAGGCAGAAACAGGAAGGCCTAGGCAAGGCTAGGTTTCCCCGGAGGAAAGCAGTCCAGTGTGGGCAGGTCAAGTGTGGGCGTAGGCACTGGAGGGAGTGCAAGGCTAGGGAGGCAAGGCAGGGCAAGGCAAGGAAACTTTGGGGTCACCAAGGCAAGACAAATGAGAGGTACATTCAAAGACTGCTGGTACACAAAAGGGGCTAGGACAGACTTCTCTGGCTGGCCTTGATCTCACATGGGCCATCTCTAATCTGCACCTAAAACACTTGGATTACCTGCTTTCCTTGGTATACAAAAGAACTGTCATTCTGGTCCTGAAGCGCAAAGGTGAAATGTGAATTTTATGTCCAAAATTCAAGACATGTAAGGATAGGTGCCAGAAGCAAGCTGCCAGGACAGATGGGTGTGCTTGCACGTGACCTCTTTTGGGCTTCCTCTCACATGCTCCTGAAACGCTGGAGGTACGTGAAAGCCTTGAGAGTCCTAGGAGAAGCAGGCAGGGCAAGGCAAGATGAAGAAATTCCGCAAAAAGAGGGGTATTGAATTCCAGGTGGGGGACGAGTGAGCAAGGGAATGCAAGGCAAGGGAGAGGAGAGGTTCAAAGGTAACGCCAAGAAAAGTGGTGGCTTTGCCAGGCAAGACAAAGGAGAGGCAAGCAAGGCAATGAGAGTCCTAGAAGGAGAAGGAAATGAAAGATTGGAGCTGGACAAAGGGGAAGGGAAACTGGACAAAGTGGCAAGGGGGATGGGTGGTGCAAGGCACTGGACTGGTAGGAAGGGCAAGGGAAAGACATGGATGGGTCAGGAAGGAAGAGGAAAACAATGGCCAGGAATGACAAAGAAATGCAAGGTTGGATAGGAAAGGAAAGGCAAGGCAATGTAGGGAAGGGGTAGGCCAGACAATGGGTGTCTTAAGAGGAAAAGTATGCATAGCAAGGCCAAGAGAAAAGCGGTAAAGAAGTTAGCGTGGGGGATAGGTGAGTGTAGCTGAGAAAGAAAAAAGTGGCTCATTCCAGTTTGTATGTATGTATGTGTGTGTGAAGTCTGCAGGATGTAAAGCAGAAGAAAGCAGTGACGTGATGGTGGAGTGAAAGGATGCTTTTGAATACACGTGGCAAGGTCCAAGCAAACTATTTGTCTTGGCACATCTGTGTCCCATAAACTTCTTAGTTTAGATTCAGACTGTAAGCGGGACAGAGAACACCCCTAAAATTACAGCTGAGCAAGAAAGCAGGTCGCATCAGCATGTTTTAAAGGAAGCAGTTTTTTTGTGTGAGAAGAAAATGGACATATGAGACTCCAGCAGTATGGACGTTCAGCTTAGAAGCAAAGTGCAATGATTCCGTACAAACTCTGAAAATGAAACGCAGCAATAAAAAGGCAATGGGACATGTCAGCGAAAGCTTTGTGGCCAAGCAGGGTGAGATGTTTGAAGCAGAACCACAGTTTGGTTTCACTAAGGATCCATCATGGTGGATTGCAAACATGTGCCAAGACAACACATATTCTGCAGCTGTTGCAGCTGTCCGCAGGAACACTAGTGCTTTCCCTTAGACTCTAAAATGCAGAGAAATGGCCTGCGCAGCGCAGAAGCTATTTGTGCTGCTTGTACACCTCTTCCAACCCCTCAGTGGAAACTATTGCGCCTGCCTTTAGACTCTGAGATCCAGAGAACACAAGGGTAGAGGCAGTGGAGAATGGAAGGAGAGAGTGAAGTTTGATGAGTGAGTTTGATGTGACTTATGTGGAGCACGCAGAAAATGTAGCCCCGTACTGGTTTTTACACCTGGAGCCTATTTCTGTAAGACATTTCAGGTGGACATTTTTGATCAAGAAGCCAGAGTGAAAAAATTGACAGCGGGTCTCTCTAGGAAAGAAAAAGCAGCAAGGCATCGTGTGCCATTTAAATGCTGCTATAAGAAGGGCGTACTTTAGCAGCATCTCTCTTGACACTTCTATCTGTGTAATCTCTAGCTGCTTGGACACAGCGACACTGAAAATAATTGTACTGCAAATACCACGTTACACAGGGAAAAAGGGTAGGTGAGCAAATGCCTTCTGTCCTGGCACATCTTACAGTCAGAACTCCAGCTGAAAAATTTTGCTGTAATGATGGACTTTGCCACTTGGAGAGAATTTATATAGTTGGGAAGAAGCATTCAAAGCCCTAGTGCATTTCGTCTATTTTACGGACTGCAAGGGCACTATAAAGGCCAGCACTAGCTTTTTGTTGGACTTTTTGAGTAGCTGCTGGACGTTTTGAAGCGGTTTGGGATCTGCTAGAGTGCAAGGTAATACATAGAGTTTGAGGAAAGTGATATACACATTTTATATCTCCAGGGAGGTAGATGCAGTTCAGTGTGTGCGAGTTACATGTTGAGCAGCTGATCACACAGAAAAGAAGAGGCTGCGCTGCAATTGCCTTTTCATTTGCAGCTTATAAACTGCACAGCCCACAATGAAACAATTCCACTTCCTTCTGTGCTACATACAGGATCACATTCTCTCAGTCTCTAAGAGCCAGGACCCCCAGCGGAGCTCTTCCCTGCGCTGCTCCTACACCAATGAGGCCGGAGCCGCAAACAGCTTGGCTTTTTCCCTGGCACCGTCTGCCAGCGCTCATCAAAATAACCACACGATGGCGCTGTCGACTAACAAAAGAAGGAAACGCACCGAGGCCAGCTCCAAAGGACAGAGCCGAGTTGGAAACGTCCCTGCTCTCAAATTAACTGTGCCAGGAAAAAAAGACTTTGCTGATCTTCCCCCTCCAAGTGTGCAAACACTTTTGCACCACACTCAAAGGGCAACACAAAATCCTCTGCCCTAACAAACATTTTCACTCTCGCAGAGTCCGGTAACAAACTCAAAGACATCCGCTCAACAAATGTGCCAGCGGAGAGAGAAAGTTCTTTGCTGCCTACAATTTCAGCTTCACCCATCAAACAATGAACACACACCCTGCTATTGGCACTTTTCTTTTCAGCTCTACGCTCCTAAGCTTTCAGTCTCAGAGTCAAGATCCAAGCAGCATGGCAACAGGGACTACTCACACACTAAAGCTACAAGGACAAAAAGCTCAACAACTTGCTGTCTAGATTCCCACTGTCAGTTCAACAGCTCTAACCCACAGGGAAACCTCTTGGGAAAAACCTTTAAATTCACTGAGACCACCCAAAGTGCCCATCCAAACTTAATTTCTTTGCCAAAGAGAAGAACAAGAAGCTCATTTCAAGAGAAAGGGCATCCCCTCCTCCAAAATCCAAAACATCCAGTGACTGATCCCATACAATGGTGTCAGAACACTCTTACTAGAGGCAGACAGCCTTCCAAAGATGGATACTGACTCAACGACTGTACAAATTGAGGGAGTGCTTCCAAATATGCCGGCACAAGAAGCTGCTGTCGTCCTTGAGCTGCGCGACACAGCTTCTTATCTGCACCTCCAACTCTGGGGCTACGTGCTTTCCTTCCCATGAGAAAGCATTGCCATTCTCCTTCAGGAACTTACCAAGCCAAGCTGTATGCCATGCCCTGTACTATGTCCAACAATGGCTCCTGCACAGAAGGGTCTACGACATAAATATCTTGCTGGACTATACCTCCTCATGGTACCTTTAACGCCTGCCCTATTACATTGTCACTATATCTTTTACTTGCCAAGGAAAGGCACTCAGAGTCACTTGGCCTTGCCTTGCCTTTGATGCTGTGGCTAGTCTACTCTTGTTTTGCTTGCTTGCTTATGTGTGCCTTGCCTGGCAAGACCTAGAAAGACCTTCCTTGCTTTGCTTTGCCTTGCCTACCGCTCTTTGCAATGCAAACCAAGTGTAGGCGAAATTGTAGGCAAGTCAAGGGAGAAGCTGACAAGGCTGGAGCCATGAGGAGCAAGCAAATGGAGTGGTAGGTGAGAGAAGGCCCAGAACTTCTAGGCAAGGATGGGCATAGGAAGGCCAGGCAGAAACAGGAAGGCCTAGGCAAGGCTAGGTTTCCCCGGAGGAAAGCAGTCCAGTGTGGGCAGGTCAAGTGTGGGCGTAGGCACTGGAGGGAGTGCAAGGCTAGGGAGGCAAGGCAGGGCAAGGCAAGGAAACTTTTGGGTCACCAAGGCAAGACAAATGAGAGGTACATTCAAAGACTGCTGGTACACAAAAGGGGCTAGGACAGACTTCTCTGGCTGGCCTTGATCTCACATGGGCCATCTCTAATCTGCACCTAAAACACTTGGATTACCTGCTTTCCTTGGTATACAAAAGAACTGTCATTCTGGTCCTGAAGCGCAAAGGTGAAATGTGAATTTTATGTCCAAAATTCAAGACATGTAAGGATAGGTGCCAGAAGCAAGCTGCCAGGACAGATGGGTGTGCTTGCACGTGACCTCTTTTGGGCTTCCTCTCACATGCTCCTGAAACGCTGGAGGTACGTGAAAGCCTTGAGAGTCCTAGGAGAAGCAGGCAGGGCAAGGCAAGATGAAGAAATTCCGCAAAAAGAGGGGTATTGAATTCCAGGTGGGGGACGAGTGAGCAAGGGAATGCAAGGCAAGGGAGAGGAGAGGTTCAAAGGTAACGCCAAGAAAAGTGGTGGCTTTGCCAGGCAAGACAAAGGAGAGGCAAGCAAGGCAATGAGAGTCCTAGAAGGAGAAGGAAATGAAAGATTGGAGCTGGACAAAGGGGAAGGGAAACTGGACAAAGTGGCAAGGGGGATGGGTGGTGCAAGGCACTGGACTGGTAGGAAGGGCAAGGGAAAGACATGGATGGGTCAGGAAGGAAGAGGAAAACAATGGCCAGGAATGACAAAGAAATGCAAGGTTGGATAGGAAAGGAAAGGCAAGGCAATGTAGGGAAGGGGTAGGCCAGACAATGGGTGTCTTAAGAGGAAAAGTATGCATAGCAAGGCCAAGAGAAAAGCGGTAAAGAAGTTAGCGTGGGGGATAGGTGAGTGTAGCTGAGAAAGAAAGAAAGTGCCTCATTCCAGCTTGTATGTATGTATGTGTGTGTGAAGTTTGCAGGATGTAAAGCAGAGACTTGATGGTGGAGTGAAAGGATGCTTTTGAATACACGTGGCAAGGTCCAAGCAAACTATTTGTCTTGGCACATCTGTGTCCCATAAACTTCTTAGTTTAGATTCAGACTGTAAGCGGGACAGAGAACACCCCTAAAATTACAGCTGAGCAAGAAAGCAGGTCGCATCAGCATGTTTTAAAGGAAGCAGTTTTTTTGTGTGAGAAGAAAATGGACATATGAGACTCCAGCAGTATGGACGTTCAGCTTAGAAGCAAAGTGCAATGATTCCGTACAAACTCTGAAAATGAAACGCAGCAATAAAAAGGCAATGGGACATGTCAGCGAAAGCTTTGTGGCCAAGCAGGGTGAGATGTTTGAAGCAGAACCACAGTTTGGTTTCACTAAGGATCCATCATGGTGGATTGCAAACATGTGCCAAGACAACACATATTCTGCAGCTGTTGCAGCTCTCCGCAGGAACACTAGCGCTTTCCCTTAGACTCTAAAATGCAGAGAAATGGCCTGCGCAGCGCAGAAGCTATTTGTGCTGCTTGTACACCTCTTCCAACCCCTCAGTGGAAACTATTGCGCCTGCCTTTAGACTCTGAGATCCAGAGAACACAATGGTAGAGGCAGTGGTATAGAATGGAAGGAGAGAGTGAAGTTTGATGAGTGAGTTTGATGTGACTTATGTGGAGCACGCAGAAAATGTAGCCCCGTACTGGTTTTTACACCTGGATTCTATTTCTCTAAGACATTTCAGGTGGACATTTTTGATCAAGAAGCCAGAGTGAAAAAATTGACAGCAGGTCTCTCTGGGAAAGAAAAAGCAGCAAGGCGTCGTGTGCCATTTAAATGCTGCTATAAGAAGGGCGTACTTTAGCAGCATCTCGACATTTCTATCTGTGTAATCTCTAGCTGCTTGGACACAGCGACACTGAAAATAATTGTACTGCAAATACCAAGTTACACAGGGAAAAAGGGAAGGTCAGCAAATGCCTTCTGTCCTGGCACATCTCTCAGTCAGAACTCCAGCTGAAAAATTTTGCTGTAATGATGGACTTTGCCACTTGGAGAGAATTTATATAGTTGGGAAGAAGCATTCAAAGCCCTAGTGCATTTCGTCTATTTTACGGACTGCAAGGGCACTCTAAAGGCCAGCACTAGCTTTTTGTCGGACTTTTTGAGTAGCTGCTGGAAGTTTTGAAGTGGTTTGGGATCTGCTAGAGTGCAAGGTAATACATAGAGTTTGAGGAAAGTGATATACACATTTTATATCTCCAGGGAGGTGGATGCAGTTCAGTGTGTGCGAGTTACATGTTGAGCAGCTGATCACACAGAAAAGAAGAGGCTGCGCTGCAATTGCCTTTTCATTTGCAGCTTATAAACTGCACAGCCCACAATGAAACAATTCCACTTCCTTCTGTGCTACATACAGGATCACATTCTCTCCGTCTCTAAGAGCCAGGACCCCCAGCGGAGCTCTTCCCTGCGCTGCTCCTACACCAATGAGGCCGGAGCCGCAAACAGCTTGGCTTTTTCCCTGGCACCGTCTGCCAGCGCTCATCAAAATAACCACACGATGGCGCTGTCGACTAACAAAAGAAGGAAACGCACCGAGGCCAGCTCCAAAGGACAGAGCCCAGTTGGAAACGTCCCTGCTCTCAAATTAACTGTGCCAGGAAAAAAAGACTTTGCTGATCTTCCCCCTCCAAGTGTGCAAACACTTTTGCACCACACTCAAAGGGCAACACGAAATCCTCTGCCCTAACAAACATTTTCACTCTCGCAGAGTCCGGTAACAAACTCAAAGACATCCGCTCAACAAATGTGCCAGCGGAGAGAGAAAGTTCTTTGCTGCCTACAATTTCAGCTTCACCCATCAAATAATGAACACACACCCTGCTATTGGCACTTTTCTTTTCCGCTCTACGCTCCTAAGCTTTCAGTCTCAGAGTCAAGATCCAAGCAGCATGGCAACAGGGACTACTCACACACTAAAGCTACAAGGACAAAAAGCTCAACAACTTGCTGTCTAGATTCCCACTGTCAGTTCAACAGCTCTAACCCACAGGGAAACCTCTTGGGAAAAACCTTTAAATTCACTGAGACCACCCAAAGTGCCCATCCAAACTTAATTTCTTTGCCAAAGAGAAGAACAAGAAGCTCACTTCAAGAGAAATGGCATCCCCTCCTCCAAAATCCAAAACATCCAGTGACTGATCCCATACAATGGTGTCAGAACACTCTTACTAGAGGCAGACAGCCTTCCAAAGATGGATACTGACTCAATGACTGTACAAATTGAGGGAGTGCTTCCAAATATGCCGGCACAAGAAGCTGCTGTCGTCCTTGAGCTGCGCGACACAGCTTCTTATCTGCACCTCCAACTCTGGGGCTACGTGCTTTCCTTCCCATGAGAAAGCATTGCCATTCTCCTTCAGGAACTTACCAAGCCAAGCTGTATGCCATGTCCTGTACTATGTCCAACAATGGCTCCTGCACAGAAGGGTCTACGACATAAATATCTTGCTGGACTATACCTCCTCATGGTACCTTTAACGCCTGCCCCATTACATTGTCACTATATCTTTTACTTGCCAAGGAAAGGCACTCAGAGTCACTTGGCCTTGCCTTGCCTTTGATGCTGTGGCTAGTCTACTCTTGTTTT
This sequence comes from Poecile atricapillus, assembly GCF_030490865.1. Classification (NCBI taxonomy): domain Eukaryota; kingdom Metazoa; phylum Chordata; class Aves; order Passeriformes; family Paridae; genus Poecile; species Poecile atricapillus. The sequence continues at coordinate 75,095,083 of NC_081288.1, read as the reverse complement.
GCTTGCTTGCTTATGTGTGCCTTGCCTGGCAAGACCTAGAAAGACCTTCCTTGCTTTGCTTTGCCTTGCCTACCGCTCTTTGCAATGCAAACCAAGTGTAGGCGCAATTGTAGGCAAGTCAAGGGAGAAGCTGACAAGGCTGGAGCCATGAGGGGCAAGCAAATGGAGTGGTAGGTGAGAGAAGGCCCAGAACTTCTAGGCAAGGATGGGCATAGGAAGGCCAGGCAGAAACAGGAAGGCCTAGGCAAGGCTAGGTTTCCCTGGAGATAAGCAGTCAAGTGTGGGCAGGTCAAGGGTGGGCGTAGGCACTGGAGGGAGTGCAAGGCTAGGGAGGCAAGGCAGGGCAAGGCAAGGAAACTTTGGGGTCACCAAGGCAAGACAAATGAGAGGTACATTCAAAGACTGCTGGTACACAAAAGGGGCTAGGACAGACTTCTCTGGCTGGCCTTGATCTCACATGGGCCATCTCTAATCTGCACCTAAAACACTTGGATTACCTGCTTTCCTTGGTATACAAAAGAACTGTCATTCTGGTCCTGAAGCGCAAAGGTGAAATGTGAATTTTATGTCCAAAATTCAAGACATGTAAGGATAGGTGCCAGAAGCAAGCTGCCAGGACAGATGGGTGTGCTTGCACGTGACCTCTTTTGGGCTTCCTCTCACATGCTCCTGAAACGCTGGAGGTACGTGAAAGCCTTGAGAGTCCTAGGAGAAGCAGGCAGGGCAAGGCAAGATGAAGAAATTCCGCAAAAAGAGGGGTATTGAATTCCAGGTGGGGGACGAGTGAGCAAGGGAATGCAAGGCAAGGGAGAGGAGAGGTTCAAAGGTAACGCCAAGAAAAGTGGTGGCTTTGCCAGGCAAGACAAAGGAGAGGCAAGCAAGGCAATGAGAGTCCTAGAAGGAGAAGGAAATGAAAGATTGGAGCTGGACAAAGGGGAAGGGAAACTGGACAAAGTGGCAAGGGGGATGGGTGGTGCAAGGCACTGGACTGGTAGGAAGGGCAAGGGAAAGACATGGATGGGTCAGGAAGGAAGAGGAAAACAATGGCCAGGAATGACAAAGAAATGCAAGGTTGGATAGGAAAGGAAAGGCAAGGCAATGTAGGGAAGGGGTAGGCCAGACAATGGGTGTCTTAAGAGGAAAAGTATGCATAGCAAGGCCAAGAGAAAAGCGGTAAAGAAGTTAGCGTGGGGGATAGGTGAGTGTAGCTGAGAAAGAAAAAAGTGGCTCATTCCAGTTTGTATGTATGTATGTGTGTGTGAAGTCTGCAGGATGTAAAGCAGAAGAAAGCAGTGACGTGATGGTGGAGTGAAAGGATGCTTTTGAATACACGTGGCAAGGTCCAAGCAAACTATTTGTCTTGGCACATCTGTGTCCCATAAACTTCTTAGTTTAGATTCAGACTGTAAGCGGGACAGAGAACACCCCTAAAATTACAGCTGAGCAAGAAAGCAGGTCGCATCAGCATGTTTTAAAGGAAGCAGTTTTTTTGTGTGAGAAGAAAATGGACATATGAGACTCCAGCAGTATGGACGTTCAGCTTAGAAGCAAAGTGCAATGATTCCGTACAAACTCTGAAAATGAAACGCAGCAATAAAAAGGCAATGGGACATGTCAGCGAAAGCTTTGTGGCCAAGCAGGGTGAGATGTTTGAAGCAGAACCACAGTTTGGTTTCACTAAGGATCCATCATGGTGGATTGCAAACATGTGCCAAGACAACACATATTCTGCAGCTGTTGCAGCTCTCCGCAGGAACACTAGCGCTTTCCCTTAGACTCTAAAATGCAGAGAAATGGCCTGCGCAGCGCAGAAGCTATTTGTGCTGCTTGTACACCTCTTCCAACCCCTCAGTGGAAACTATTGCGCCTGCCTTTAGACTCTGAGATCCAGAGAACACAATGGTAGAGGCAGTGGTGGAGAATGGAAGGAGAGAGTGAAGTTTGATGAGTGAGTTTGATGTGACTTATGTGGAGCACGCAGAAAATGTAGCCCCGTACTGGTTTTTACACCTGGAGCCTATTTCTGTAAGACATTTCAGGTGGACATTTTTGATCAAGAAGCCAGAGTGAAAAAATTGACAGCAGGTGTCTGTGGGAAAGAAAAAGCAGCAAGGCGTCGTGTGCCATTTAAATGCTGCTATAAGAAGGGCGTACTTTAGCAGCATCTCTCTTGACACTTCTATCTGTGTAATCTCTAGCTGCTTGGACACAGCGACACTGAAAATAATTGTACTGCAAATACCAAGTTACACAGGGAAAAAGGGTAGGTCAGCAAATGCCTTCTGCCCTGGCACATCTCTCAGTCAGAACTCCAGCTGAAAAATTTTGCTGTAATGATGGACTTTGCCACTTGGAGAGAATTTATATAGTTGGGAAGAAGCATTCAAAGCCCTAGTGCATTTCGTCTACTTTACGGACTGCAAAGGCACTCTAAAGGCCAGCACGAGCTTTTTGTTGGACTTTTTCTTTTTGAGTAGCTGCTGGACGTTTTGAAGCGGTTTGGGATCTGCTAGAGTGCAAGGTAATACATAGAGTTTGAGGAAAGTGATATACACATTTTATATCTCCAGGGAGGTGGATGCAGTTCAGTGTGTGCGAGTTACATGTTGAGCAGCTGATCACACAGAAAAGAAGAGGCTGCGCTGCAATTGCCTTTTCATTTGCAGCTTATAAACTGCACAGCCCACAATGAAACAATTCCACTTCCTTCTGTGCTACATACAGGATCACATTCTCTCCGTCTCTAAGAGCCAGGACCCCCAGCGGAGCTCTTCCCTGCGCTGCTCCTACACCAATGAGGCCGGAGCCGCAAACAGCTTGGCTTTTTCCCTGGCACCGTCTGCCAGCGCTCATCAAAATAACCACACGATGGCGGTGTCGACTAACAAAAGAAGGAAACGCACCGAGGCCAGCTCCAAAGGACAGAGCCGAGTTGGAAACGTCCCTGCTCTCAAATTAACTGTGCCAGGAAAAAAAGACTTTGCTGATCTTCCCCCTCCAAGTGTGCAAACACTTTTGCACCACACTCAAAGGGCAACACGAAATCCTCTGCCCTAACAAACATTTTCACTCTCGCAGAGTCCGGTAACAAACTCAAAGACATCCGCTCAACAAATGTGCCAGCGGAGAGAGAAAGTTCTTTGCTGCCTACAATTTCAGCTTCACCCATCAAATAATGAACACACACCCTGCTATTGGCACTTTTCTTTTCAGCTCTACGCTCCTAAGCTTTCAGTCTCAGAGTCAAGATCCAAGCAGCATGGCAACAAGGACTACTCACACACTAAAGCTACAAGGATAAAAAGCTCAACAACTTGCTGTCTAGATTCCCACTGTCAGTTCAACAGCTCTAACCCACAGGGAAACCTCTTGGGAAAAACCTTTAAATTCACTGAGACCACCCAAAGTGCCCATCCAAACTTAATTTCTTTGCCAAAGAGAAGAACAAGAAGCTCATTTCAAGAGAAATGGCATCCCCTCCTCCAAAATCCAAAACATCCAGTGACTGATCCCATACAATGGTGTCAGAACACTCTTACTAGAGGCAGACAGCCTTCCAAAGATGGATACTGACTCAATGACTGTACAAATTGAGGGAGTGCTTCCAAATATGCCTGCACAAGAAGCTGCTGTCGTCCTTGGGCTGCGCGACACAGCTTCTTATCTGCACCTCCAACTCTGGGGCTACGTGCTTTCCTTCCCATGAGAAAGCATTGCCATTCTCCTTCAGGAACTTACCAAGCCAAGCTGTATGCCATGTCCTGTACTATGTCCAACAATGGCTCCTGCACAGAAGGGTCTACGACATAAATATCTTGCTGGACTATACCTCCTCATGGTACCTTTAACGCCTGCCCTATTACATTGTCACTATATCTTTTACTTGCCAAGGAAAGGCACTCAGAGTCACTTGGCCTTGCCTTGCCTTTGATGCTGTGGCTAGTCTACTCTTGTTTTGCTTGCTTGCTTATGTGTGCCTTGCCTGGCAAGACCTAGAAAGACCTTCCTTGCTTTGCTTTGCCTTGCCTACCGCTCTTTGCAATGCAAACCAAGTGTAGGCGCAATTGTAGGCAAGTCAAGGGAGAAGTTGACAAGGCTGGAGCCATGAGGGGCAAGCAAATGGAGTGGTAGGTGAGAGAAGGCCCAGAACTTCTAGGCAAGGATGGGCATAGGAAGGCCAGGCAGAAACAGGAAGGCCTAGGCAAGGCTAGGTTTCCCTGGAGATAAGCAGTCAAGTGTGGGCAGGTCAAGGGTGGGCGTAGGCACTGGAGGGAGTGCAAGGCTAGGGAGGCAAGGCAGGGCAAGGCAAGGAAACTTTGGGGTCACCAAGGCAAGACAAATGAGAGGTACATTCAAAGACTGCTGGTACACAAAAGGGGCTAGGACAGACTTCTCTGGCTGGCCTTGATCTCACATGGGCCATCTCTAATCTGCACCTAAAACACTTGGATTACCTGCTTTCCTTGGTATACAAAAGAACTGTCATTCTGGTCCTGAAGCGCAAAGGTGAAATGTGAATTTTATGTCCAAAATTCAAGACATGTAAGGATAGGTGCCAGAAGCAAGCTGCCAGGACAGATGGGTGTGCTTGCACGTGACCTCTTTTGGGCTTCCTCTCACATGCTCCTGAAACGCTGGAGGTACGTGAAAGCCTTGAGAGTCCTAGGAGAAGCAGGCAGGGCAAGGCAAGATGAAGAAATGCCGCAAAAAGAGGGGTATTGAATTCCAGGTGGGGGACGAGTGAGCAAGGGAATGCAAGGCAAGGGAGAGGAGAGGTTCAAAGGGAACGCCAAGAAAAGTGGTGGCTTTGCCAGGCAAGACAAAGGAGAGGCAAGCAAGGCAATGAGAGTCCTAGAAGGAGAAGGAAATGAAAGATTGGAGCTGGACAAAGGGGAAGGGAAACTGGACAAAGTGGCAAGGGGGATGGGTGGTGCAAGGCACTGGACTGGTAGGAAGGGCAAGGGTAAGACATGGATGGGTCAGGGAGGAAAAGGAAAACAATGGCCAGGAATGACAAAGAAATGCAAGGTTGGATAGGAAAGGAAAGGCAAGGCAATGTAGGGAAGGGGTAGGCCAGACAATGGGTGTCTTAAGAGGAAAAGTATGCATAGCAAGGCCAAGAGAAAAGCGGTAAAGAAGTTAGCGTGGGGGATAGGTGAGTGTAGCTGAGAAAGAAAGAAAGAAAGTGCCTCATTCCAGTTTGTATGTATGTATGTGTGTGTGAAGTTTGCAGGATGTAAAGCAGAGACTTGATGGTGGAGTGAAAGGATGCTTTTGAATACACGTGGCAAGGTCCAAGCAAACTATTTGTCTTGGCACATCTGTGTCCCATAAACTTCTTAGTTTAGATTCAGACTGTAAGCGGGACAGAGAACACCCCTAAAATTACAGCTGAGCAAGAAAGCAGGTCGCATCAGCATGTTTTAAAGGAAACAGTTTTTTTGTGTGAGAAGAAAATGGACATATGAGACTCCAGCAGTATCGACGTTCAGCTTAGAAGCAAAGTGCAATGATTCCGTACAAACTCTGAAAATGAAACGCAGCAATAAAAAGGCAATGGGACATGTCAGCGAAAGCTTTGTGGCCAAGCAGGGTGAGATGTTTGAAGCAGAACCACAGTTTGGTTTCACTAAGGATCCATCATGGTGGATTGCAAACATGTGCCAAGACAACACATATTCTGCAGCTGTTGCAGCTCTCCGCAGGAACACTAGCGCTTTCCCTTAGACTCTAAAATGCAGAGAAATGGCCTGCGCAGCGCAGAAGCTATTTGTGCTGCTTGTACACCTCTTCCAACCCCTCAGTGGAAACTATTGCGCCTGCCTTTAGACTCTGAGATCCAGAGAACACAATGGTAGAGGCAGTGGAGAATGGAAGGAGAGAGTGAAGTTTGATGAGTGAGATTGATGTGACTTATGTGGAGCACGCAGAAAATGTAGCCCCGTACTGGTTTTTACACCTGGAGCCTATTTCTGTAAGACATTTCAGGTGGACATTTTTGATCAAGAAGCCAGAGTGAAAAAATTGACAGCAGGTCTCTCTGGGAAAGAAAAAGCAGCAAGGCGTCGTGTGCCATTTAAATGCTGCTATAAGAAGGGCATACTTTAGCAGCATCTCTCTTGACACTTCTATCTGTGTAATCTCTAGCTGCTTGGACACAGCGACACTGAAAATAATTGTACTGCAAATACCAAGTTACACAGGGAAAAAGGCTAGGTCAGCAAATGCCTTCTGTCCTGGCACATCTCTCAGTCAGAACTCCAGCTGAAAAATTTTGCTGTAATGATGGACTTTGCCACTTGGAGAGAATTTATATAGTTGGGAAGAAACATTCAAAGCCCTAGTGCATTTCGTCTAGTTTACGGACTGCAAAGGCACTATGAAGGCCAGCACTAGCTTTTTGTTGGACTTTTTCTTTTTGAGTAGCTGCTGGACGTTTTGAAGCGGTTTGGGATCTGCTAGAGTGCAAGGTAATACATAGAGTTTGAGGAAAGTGATATACACATTTTATATCTCCAGGGAGGTGGATGCAGTTCAGTGTGTGCGAGTTACATGTTGAGCAGCTGATCACACAGAAAAGAAGAGGCTGCGCTGCAATTGCCTTTTCATTTGCAGCTTATAAACTGCACAGCCCACAATGAAACAATTCCACTTCCTTCTGTGCTACATACAGGATCACATTCTCTCAGTCTCTAAGAGCCAGGACCCCCAGCGGAGCTCTTCCCTGCGCTGCTCCTACACCAATGAGGCCGGAGCCGCAAACAGCTTGGCTTTTTCCCTGGCACCGTCTGCCAGCGCTCATCAAAATAACCACACGATGGCGCTGTCGACTAACAAAAGAAGGAAACGCACCGAGGCCAGCTCCAAAGGACAGAGCCGAGTTGGAAACGTCCCTGCTCTCAAATTAACTGTGCCAGGAAAAAAAGACTTTGCTGATCTTCCCCCTCCAAGTGTGCAAACACTTTTGCACCACACTCAAAGGGCAACACGAAATCCTCTGCCCTAACAAACATTTTCACTCTCGCAGAGTCCGGTAACAAACTCAAAGACATCCGCTCAACAAATGTGCCAGCTGAGAGAGAAAGTTCTTTGCTGCCTACAATTTCAACTTCACCCATCAAACAATGAACACACACCCTGCTATTAGCACTTTTCTTTTCTGCTCTACGCTCCTAAGCTTTCAGTCTCAGAGTCAAGATCCAAGCAGCATGGCAACAGGGACTACTCACACACTAAATCTACAAGGACAAAAAGCTCAACAACTTGGTGTCTAGATTCCCACTGTCAGTTCAACAGCTCTAACCCACAGGGAAACCTCTTGGGAAAAACCTTTAAATTCACTGAGACCACCCAAAGTGCCCATCCAAACTTAATTTCTTTGCCAAAGCGAATAACAAGAAGCTCATTTCAAGAGAAATGGCATCCCCTCCTCCAAAATCCAAAACATCCAGTGACTGATCCCATACAATGGTGTCAGAACACTCTTACTAGAGGCAGACAGCCTTCCAAAGATGGATACTGACTCAATGACTGTACAAATTGAGGGAGTGCTTCCAAATATGCCGGCACAAGAAGCTGCTGTCGTCCTTGAGCTGCGCGACACAGCTTCTTATCTGCACCTCCAACTCTGGGGCTACGTGCTTTCCTTCCCATGAGAAAGCATTGCCATTCTCCTTCAGGAACTTACCAAGCCAAGCTGTATGCCATGTCCTGTACTATGTCCAACAATGGCTCCTGCACAGAAGGGTCTACGACATAAATATCTTGCTGGACTATACCTCCTCATGGTACCTTTAACGCCTGCCCTATTACATTGTCACTATATCTTTTACTTGCCAAGGAAAGGCACTCAGAGTCACTTGGCCTTGCCTTGCCTTTGATGCTGTGGCTAGTCTACTCTTGTTTTGCTTGCTTGCTTATGTGTGCCTTGCCTGGCAAGACTTAGAAAGACCTTCCTTGCTTTGCTTTGCCTTGCCTACCGCTCTTTGCAATGCAAACCAAGTGTAGGCGCAATTGTAGGCGAGTCAAGGGAGAAACTGACAAGGCTGGAGCCATGAGGGGCAAGCAAATGGAGTGGTAGGTGAGAGAAGGCCCAGAACTTCTAGGCAAGGATGGGCATAGGAAGGCCAGGCAGAAACAGGAAGGCCTAGACAAGGCTAGGTTTCCCTGGAGATAAGCAGTCAAGTGTGGGCAGGTCAAGTGTGGGCGTAGGCACTGGAGGGAGTGCAAGGCTAGGGAGGCAAGGCAGGGCAAGGCAAGGAAACTTTGGGGTCACCAAGGCGAGACAAATGAGAGGTACATTCAAAGACTGCTGGTACACAAAAGGGGCTAGGACAGACTTCTCTGTCTGGCCTTGATCTCATATGGGCCATCTCTAATCTGCACCTAATACACTTGGATTACCTGCTTTCCTTGGTATACAAAAGAACTGTCATTCTGGTCCTGAAGCGCAAAGGTGAAATGTGAATTTTATGTCCAAAATTCAAGACATGTAAGGATAGGTGCCAGAAGCAAGCTGCCAGGACAGATGGGTGTGCTTGCACGTGACCTCTTTTGGGCTTCCTCTCACATGCTCCTGAAACGCTGGAGGTACGTGAAAGCCTTGAGAGTCCTAGGAGAAGCAGGCAGGGCAAGGCAAGATGAAGAAATTCCGCAAAAAGAGGGGTATTGAATTCCAGGTGGGGGACGAGTGAGCAAGGGAATGCAAGGCAAGGGAGAGGAGAGGTTCAAAGGGAACGCCAAGAAAAGTGGTGGCTTTGCCAGGCAAGACAAAGGAGAGGCAAGCAAGGCAATGAGAGTCCTAGAAGGAGAAGGAAATGAAAGATTGGAGCTGGACAAAGGGGAAGGGAAACTGGACAAAGTGGCAAGGGGGATGGGTGGTGCAAGGCACTGGACTGGTAGGAAGGGCAAGGGAAAGACATGGATGGGTCAGGAAGGAAGAGGAAAACAATGGCCAGGAATGACAAAGAAATGCAAGGTTGGATAGGAAAGGAAAGGCAAGGCAATGTAGGGAAGGGGTAGGCCAGACAATGGGTGTCTTAAGAGGAAAAGTATGCATAGCAAGGCCAAGAGAAAAGCGGTAAAGATGTTAGCGTGGGGGATAGGTGAGTGTAGCTGAGAAAGAAAGAAAATGCCTCATTCCAGTTTGTATGTATGTATGTGTGTGTGAAGTTTGCAGGATGTAAAGCAGAAGAAAGCAGTGACTTGATGGTGGAGTGAATGGATGCTTTTGAATACACGTGGCAAGGTCCAAGCAAACTATTTGTCTTGGCACATCTGTGTCCCATAAACTTCTTGGTTTAGATTCAGACTGTAAGCGGGACAGAGAACACCCCTAAAATTACAGCTGAGCAAGAAAGCAGGTCGCATCAGCATGTTTTAAAGGAAGCAGTTTTTTTGTGTGAGAAGAAAATGGACATATGAGACTCCAGCAGTATCGACGTTCAGCTTAGAAGCAAAGTGCAATGATTCCGTACAAACTCTGAAAATGAAACGCAGCAATAAAAAGGCAATGGGACATGTCAGCGAAAGCTTTGTGGCCAAGCAGGGTGAGATGTTTGAAGCAGAACCACAGTTTGGTTTCACTAAGGATCCATCATGGTGGATTGCAAACATGTGCCAAGACAACACATATTCTGCAGCTGTTGCAGCTCTCCGCAGGAACACTAGCGCTTTCCCTTAGACTCTAAAATGCAGAGAAATGGCCTGCGCAGCGCAGAAGCTATTTGTGCTGCTTGTACACCTCTTCCAACCCCTCAGTGGAAACTATTGCGCCTGCCTTTAGACTCTGAGATCCAGAGAACACAATGGTAGAGGCAGTGGAGAATGGAAGGAGAGAGTGAAGTTTGATGAGTGAGTTTGATGTGACTTATGTGGAGCACGCAGAAAATGTAGCCCCGTACTGGTTTTTACACCTGGAGCCTATTTCTGTAAGACATTTCAGGTGGACATTTTTGATCAAGAAGCCAGAGTGAAAAAATTGACAGCAGGTCTCTCTGGGAAAGAAAAAGCAGCAAGGCGTCGTGTGCCATTTAAATGCTGCTATAAGAAGGGCATACTTTAGCAGCATCTCTCTTGACACTTCTATCTGTGTAATCTCTAGCTGCTTGGACACAGCGACACTGAAAATAATTGTACTGCAAATACCAAGTTACACAGGGAAAAAGGCTAGGTCAGCAAATGCCTTCTGTCCTGGCACATCTCTCAGTCAGAACTCCAGCTGAAAAATTTTGCTGTAATGATGGACTTTGCCACTTGGAGAGAATTTATATAGTTGGGAAGAAACATTCAAAGCCCTAGTGCATTTCGTCTAGTTTACGGACTGCAAAGGCACTATGAAGGCCAGCACTAGCTTTTTGTTGGACTTTTTCTTTTTGAGTAGCTGCTGGACGTTTTGAAGCGGTTTGGGATCTGCTAGAGTGCAAGGTAATACATAGAGTTTGAGGAAAGTGATATACACATTTTATATCTCCAGGGAGGTGGATGCAGTTCAGTGTGTGCGAGTTACATGTTGAGCAGCTGATCACACAGAAAAGAAGAGGCTGCGCTGCAATTGCCTTTTCATTTGCAGCTTATAAACTGCACAGCCCACAATGAAACAATTCCACTTCCTTCTGTGCTACATACAGGATCCCATTCTCTCAGTCTCTAAGAGCCAGGACCCCCAGCGGAGCTCTTCCCTGCGCTGCTCCTACACCAATGAGGCCGGAGCCGCAAACAGCTTGGCTTTTTCCCTGGCACCGTCTGCCAGCGCTCATCAAAATAACCACACGATGGCGATGTCGACTAACAAAAGAAGGAAACGCACCGAGGCCAGCTCCAAAGGACAGAGCCCAGTTGGAAACGTCCCTGCTCTCAAATTAACTGTGCCAGGAAAAAAAGACTTTGCTGATCTTCCCCCTCCAAGTGTGCAAACACTTTTGCACCACACTCAAAGGGCAACACAAAATCCTCTGCCCTAACAAACATTTTCACTCTCGCAGAGTCCGGTAACAAACTCAAAGACATCCGCTCAACAAATGTGCCAGCTGAGAGAGAAAGTTCTTTGCTGCCTACAATTTCAACTTCACCCATCAAACAATGAACACACACCCTGCTATTAGCACTTTTCTTTTCTGCTCTACGCTCCTAAGCTTTCAGTCTCAGAGTCAAGATCCAAGCAGCATGGCAACAGGGACTACTCACACACTAAAGCTACAAGGACAAAAAGCTCAACAACTTGCTGTCTAGATTCCCACTGTCAGTTCAACAGCTCTAACCCACAGGGAAACCTCTTGGGAAAAACCTTTAAATTCACTGAGACCACCCAAAGTGCCCATCCAAACTTAATTTCTTTGCCAAAGCGAATAACAAGAAGCTCATTTCAAGAGAAATGGCATCCCCTCCTCCAAAATCCAAAACATCCAGTGACTGATCCCATACAATGGTGTCAGAACACTCTTACTAGAGGCAGACAGCCTTCCAAAGATGGATACTGACTCAATGACTGTACAAATTGAGGGAGTGCTTCCAAATATGCCGGCACAAGAAGCTGCTGTCGTCCTTGAGCTGCGCGACACAGCTTCTTATCTGCACCTCCAACTCTGGGGCTACGTGCTTTCCTTCCCATGAGAAAGCATTGCCATTCTCCTTCAGGAACTTACCAAGCCAAGCTGTATGCCATGTCCTGTACTATGTCCAACAATGGCTCCTGCACAGAAGGGTCTACGACATAAATATCTTGCTGGACTATACCTCCTCATGGTACCTTTAACGCCTGCCCTATTACATTGTCACTATATCTTTACTTGCCAAGGAAAGGCACTCAGAGTCACTTGGCCTTGCCTTGCCTTTGATGCTGTGGCTAGTCTACTCTTGTTTTGCTTGCTTGCTTATGTGTGCCTTGCCTGGCAAGACCTAGAAAGACCTTCCTTGCTTTGCTTTGCCTTGCCTACCGCTCTTTGCAATGCAAACCAAGTGTAGGCGCAATTGTAGGCGAGTCAAGGGAGAAACTGACAAGGCTGGAGCCATGAGGGGCAAGCAAATGGAGTGGTAGGTGAGAGAAGGCCCAGAACTTCTAGGCAAGGATGGGCATAGGAAGGCCAGGCAGAAACAGGAAGGCCTAGGCAAGGCTAGGTTTCCCTGGAGATAAGCAGTCAAGTGTGGGCAGGTCAAGTGTGGGCGTAGGCACTGGAGGGAGTGCAAGGCTAGGGAGGCAAGGCAGGGCAAGGCAAGGAAACTTTGGGGTCACCAAGGCGAGACAAATGAGAGGTACATTCAAAGACTGCTGGTACACAAAAGGGGCTAGGACAGACTTCTCTGTCTGGCCTTGATCTCATATGGGCCATCTCTAATCTGCACCTAATACACTTGGATTACCTGCTTTCCTTGGTATACAAAAGAACTGTCATTCTGGTCCTGAAGCGCAAAGGTGAAATGTGAATTTTATGTCCAAAATTCAAGACATGTAAGGATAGGTGCCAGAAGCAAGCTGCCAGGACAGATGGGTGTGCTTGCACGTGACCTCTTTTGGGCTTCCTCTCACATGCTCCTGAAACGCTGGAGGTACGTGAAAGCCTTGAGAGTCCTAGGAGAAGCAGGCAGGGCAAGGCAAGATGAAGAAATGCAGCAAAAAGAGGGGTATTGAATTCCAGGTGGGGGACGAGTGAGCAAGGGAATGCAAGGCAAGGGAGAGGAGAGGTTCAAAGGTAACGCCAAGAAAAGTGGTGGCTTTGCCAGGCAAGACAAAGGAGAGGCAAGCAAGGCAATGAGAGTCCTAGAAGGAGAAGGAAATGAAAGATTGGAGCTGGACAAAGGGGAAGGGAAACTGGACAAAGTGGCAAGGGGGATGGGTGGTGCAAGGCACTGGACTGGTAGGAAGGGCAAGGGAAAGACATGGATGGGTCAGGAAGGAAGAGAAAAACAATGGCCAGGAATGACAAAGAAATGCAAGGTTGGATAGGAAAGGAAAGGCAAGGCAATGTAGGGAAGGGGTAGGCCAGACAATGGGTGTCTTAAGAGGAAAAGTATGCATAGCAAGGCCAAGAGAAAAGCGGTAAAGATGTTAGCGTGGGGGATAGGTGAGTGTAGCTGAGAAAGAAAGAAAATGCCTCATTCCAGTTTGTATGTATGTATGTGTGTGTGAAGTTTGCAGGATGTAAAGCAGAAGAAAGCAGTGACTTGATGGTGGAGTGAATGGATGCTTTTGAATACACGTGGCAAGGTCCAAGCAAACTATTTGTCTTGGCACATCTGTGTCCCATAAACTTCTTAGTTTAGATTCAGACTGTAAGCGGGACAGAGAACACCCCTAAAATTACAGCTGAGCAAGAAAGCAGGTCGCATCAGCATGTTTTAAAGGAAGCAGTTTTTTTGTGTGAGAAGAAAATGGACATATGAGACTCCAGCAGTATCGACGTTCAGCTTAGAAGCAAAGTGCAATGATTCCGTACAAACTCTGAAAATGAAACGCAGCAATAAAAAGGCAATGGGACATGTCAGCGAAAGCTTTGTGGCCAAGCAGGGTGAGATGTTTGAAGCAGAACCACAGTTTGGCTTCACTAAGGATCCATCATGGTGGATTGCAAACATGTGCCAAGACAACACATATTCTGCAGCTGTTGCAGCTCTCCGCAGGAACACTAGCGCTTTCCCTTAGGCTCTAAAATGCAGAGAAATGGCCTGCGCAGCGCAGAAGCTATTTGTGCTGCTTGTACACCTCTTCCAACCCCTCAGTGGAAACTATTGCGCCTGCCTTTAGACTCTGAGATCCAGAGAACACAATGGTAGAGGCAGTGGAGCATGGAAGGAGAGAGTGAAGTTTGATGAGTGAGTTTGATGTGACTTATGTGGAGCACGCAGAAAATGTAGCCCCGTACTGGTTTTTACACCTGGAGCCTATTTCTGTAAGACATTTCAGGTGGACATTTTTGATCAAGAATTCAGAGTGAAAAAATTGACAGCAGGTGTCTCTGGGAAAGAAAAAGCAGCAAGGCGTCGTGTGCCATTTAAATGCTGCTATAAGAAGGGCGTACTTTAGCAGCATCTCTCTTGACACTTCTATCTGTGTAATCTCTAGCTGCTTGGACACAGCGACACTGAAAATAATTGTACTGCAAATACCAAGTTACACAGGGAAAAAGGGTAGGTCAGCAAATGCCTTCTGTCCTGGCACATCTCTCAGTCAGAACTCCAGCTGAAAAATTTTGCTGTAATGATGGACTTTGCCACTTGGAGAGAATTTATATAGTTGGGAAGAAGCATTCAAAGCCCTAGTGCGTTTCGTCTATTTTACGGACTGCAAAGGCACTCTAAAGGCCAGCACTAGCTTTTTGTTGGACTTTTTGTTTTTGAGTAGCTGCTGGACGTTTTGAAGCGGTTTGGGATCTGCTAGAGTGCAAGGTAATACATAGAGTTTGAGGAAAGTGATATACACATTTTATATCTCCAGGGAGGTGGATGCAGTTCAGTGTGTGCGAGTTACATGTTGAGCAGCTGATCACACAGAAAAGAAGAGGCTGCGCTGCAATTGCCTTTTCATTTGCAGCTTATAAACTGCACAGCCCACAATGAAACAATTCCACTTCCTTCTGTGCTACATACAGGATCACATTCTCTCAGTCTCTAAGAGCCAGGACCCCCAGCGGAGCTCTTCCCTGCGCTGCTCCTACACCAATGAGGCCGGAGCCGCAAACAGCTTGGCTTTTTCCCTGGCACCGGCTGCCAGCGCTCATCAAAATAACCACACGATGGCGCTGTCGACTAACAAAAGAAGGAAACGCACCGAGGCCAGCTCCAAAGGACAGAGCCCAGTTGGAAACGTCCCTGCTCTCAAATTAACTGTGCCAGGAAAAAAAGACTTTGCTGATCTTCCCCCTCCAAGTGTGCAAACACTTTTGCACCACACTCAAAGGGCAACACGAAATCCTCTGCCCTAACAAACATTTTCACTCTCGCAGAGTCCGGTAACAAACTCAAAGACATCCGCTCAACAAATGTGCCAGTGGAGAGAGAAAGTTCTTTGCTGCCTACAATTTCAGCTTCACCCATCAAACAATGAACACACACCCTGCTATTGGCACTTTTCTTTTCTGCTCTACGCTCCTAAGCTTTCAGTCTCAGAGTCAAGATCCAAGCAGCATGGCAACAGGGACTACTCACACACTAAAGCTACAAGGACAGAAAGCTCAACAACTTGGTGTCTAGATTCCCACTGTCAGTTCAACAGCTCTAACCCACAGGGAAACCTCTTGGGAAAAACCTTTAAATTCACTGAGACCACCCAAAGTGCCCATCCAAACTTAATTTCTTTGCCAAAGAGAAGAACAAGAAGCTCATTACAAGAGAAATGGCATCCCCTCCTCCAAAATCCAAAACATCCAGTGACTGATCCCATACAATGGTGTCAGAACACTCTTACTAGAGGCAGACAGCCTTCCAAAGATGGATACTGACTCAATGACTGTACAAATTGAGGGAGTGCTTCCAAATATGCCGGCACAAGAAGCTGTTGTCGTCCTTGAGCTGCGCGACGCAGCTTCTTATCTGCACCTCCAACTCTGGGGCTACGTGCTTTCCTTCCCATGAGAAAGCATTGCCATTCTCCTTCAGGAACTTACCAAGCCAAACTGTATGCCATGTCCTGTACTATGTCCAACAATGGCTCCTGCACAGAAGGGTCTACGACATAAATATCTTGCTGGACTATACCTCCTCATGGTACCTTTAACGCCTGCCCTATTACATTGTCACTATATATTTTACTTGCCAAGGAAAGGCACTCAGAGTCACTTGGCCTTGCCTTGCCTTTGATGCTGTGGCTAGTCTACTCTTGTTTTGCTTGCTTGCTTATGTGTGCCTTGCCTGGCAAGACCTAGAAAGACCTTCCTTGCTTTGCTTTGCCTTGCCTACCGCTCTTTGCAATGCAAACCAAGTGTAGGCGCAATTGTAGGCAAGTCAAGGGAGAAGCTGACAAGGCTGGAGCCATGAGGGGCAAGCAAATGGAGTGGTAGGTGAGAGAAGGCCCAGAACTTCTAGGCAAGGATGGGCATAGGAAGGCCAGGCAGAAACAGGAGGGCCTAGGCAAGGCTAGGTTTCCCTGGAGGAAAGCAGTAGGCAGGTCAAGTGTGGGCGTAGGCACTGGAGGGAGTGCAAGGCTAGGGAGGCAAGGCAGGGCAAGGCAAGGAAACTTTGGGGTCACCAAGGCAAGACAAATGAGAGGTACATTCAAAGACTGCTGGTACACAAAAGGGGCTAGGACAGACTTCTCTGGCTGGCCTTGATCTCACATGGGCCATCTCTAATCTGCACCTAAAACACTTGGATTACCTGCTTTCCTTGGTATACAAAAGAACTGTCATTCTGGTCCTGAAGCGCAAAGGTGAAATGTGAATTTTATGTCCAAAATTCAAGACATGTAAGGATAGGTGCCAGAAGCAAGCTGCCAGGACAGATGGGTGTGCTTGCACGTGACCTCTTTTGGGCTTCCTCTCACATGCTCCTGAAACGCTGGAGGTACGTGAAAGCCTTGAGAGTCCTAGGAGAAGCAGGCAGGGCAAGGCAAGATGAAGAAATGCAGCAAAAAGGGGGGTATTGAATTCCAGGTGGGGGACGAGTGAGCAAGGGAATGCAAGGCAAGGGAGAGGAGAGGTTCAAAGGTAACGCCAAGAAAAGTGGTGGCTTTGCCAGGCAAGACAAAGGAGAGGCAAGCAAGGCAATGAGAGTCCTAGAAGGAGAAGGAAATGAAAGATTGGAGCTGGACAAAGGGGAAGGGAAACTGGACAAAGTGGCAAGGGGGATGGGTGGTGCAAGGCACTGGACTGGTAGGAAGGCCAAGGGAAAGACATGGATGGGTCAGGGAGGAAGAGGAAAACAATGGCCAGGAATGACAAAGAAATGCAAGGTTGGATAGGAAAGGAAAGGCAAGGCAATG
Organism: Poecile atricapillus; assembly: GCF_030490865.1. Classification (NCBI taxonomy): domain Eukaryota; kingdom Metazoa; phylum Chordata; class Aves; order Passeriformes; family Paridae; genus Poecile; species Poecile atricapillus. Next base: position 75,078,174 of record NC_081288.1, on the reverse strand, counting down.
TAGGGAAGGGGTAGGCCAGACAATGGGTGTCTTAAGAGGAAAAGTATGCATAGCAAGGCCAAGAGAAAAGCGGTAAAGAAGTTAGCGTGGGGGATAGGTGAGTGTAGCTGAGAAAGAAAGAAAGAAAGAAAGAAAGAAAGAAAGAAAGAAAGAAAGAAAGAAAGAAAGAAAGAAAGAAAGAAAGAAAGAAAGAAAGAAAGAAAGAAAGAAAGAAAGAAAGAAAGAAAGAAAGAAAGAAAGAAAGAAAGAAAGAAAGAAAGAAAGAAAGAAAGAAAGAAAGAAAGAAAGAAAGAAAGAAAGAAAGAAAGAAAGAAAGAAAGAAAGAAAGAAAGAAAGAAAGAAAGAAAGAAAGAAAGAAAGAAAGAAAGAAAGAAAGAAAGAAAGAAAGAAAGAAAGTGCCTCATTCCAGTATGTATGTATGTATGTGTGTGTGAAGTTTGCAGGATGTAAAGCAGAGACTTGATGGTGGAGTGAAAGGATGCTTTTGAATACACGTGGCAAGGTCCAAGCAAACTATTTGTCTTGGCACATCTGTGTCCCATAAACTTCTTAGTTTAGATTCAGACTGTAAGCGGGACAGAGAACACCCCTAAAATTACAGCTGAGCAAGAAAGCAGGTCGCATCAGCATGTTTTAGAGGAAGCAGTTTTTTTGTGTGAGAAGAAAATGGACATATGAGACTCCAGCAGTATCGACGTTCAGTTTAGAAGCAAAGTGCAATGATTCCGTACAAACTCTGAAAATGAAACGCAGCAATAAAAAGGCAATGGGACATGTCAGCGAAAGCTTTGTGGCCAAGCAGGGTGAGATGTTTGAAGCAGAACCACAGTTTGGTTTCACTAAGGATCCATCATGGTGGATTGCAAACATGTGCCAAGACAACACATATTCTGCAGCTGTTGCAGCTCTCCGCAGGAACACTAGCGCTTTCCCTTAGGCTCTAAAATGCAGAGAAATGGCCTGCGCAGCGCAGAAGCTATTTGTGCTGCTTGTACACCTCTTCCAACCCCTCAGTGGAAACTATTGCGCCTGCCTTTAGACTCTGAGATCCAGAGAACACAATGGTAGAGGCAGTGGAGAATGGAAGGAGAGAGCGAAGTTTGATGAGTGAGTTTGATGTGACTTATGTGGAGCACGCAGAAAATGTAGCCCCGTACTGGTTTTTACACCAGGAGCCTATTTCTGTAAGACATTTCAGGTGGACATTTTTGATCAAGAAGCCAGAGTGAAAAAATTGACAGCAGGTGTCTCTGGGAAAGAAAAAGCAGCAAGGCGTCGTGTGCCATTTAAATGCTGCTATAAGAAGGGCGTACTTTAGCAGCATCTCTCTTGACACTTCTATCTGTGTAATCTCTAGCTGCTTGGACACAGCGACACTGAAAATAATTGTACTGCAAATACCAAGTTACACAGGGAAAAAGGGTAGGTCAGCAAATGCCTTCTGTCCTGGCACATCTCTCAGTCAGAACTCCAGCTGAAAAATTTTGCTGTAATGATGGACTTTGCCACTTGGAGAGAATTTATATAGTTGGGAAGAAGCATTCAAAGCCCTAGTGCGTTTCGTCTATTTTACGGACTGCAAAGGCACTCTAAAGGCCAGCACTAGCTTTTTGTTGGACTTTTTGTTTTTGAGTAGCTGCTGGACGTTTTGAAGCGGTTTGGGATCTGCTAGAGTGCAAGGTAATACATAGAGTTTGAGGAAAGTGATATACACATTTTATATCTCCAGGGAGGTGGATGCAGTTCAGTGTGTGCGAGTTACATGTTGAGCAGCTGATCACACAGAAAAGAAGAGGCTGCGCTGCAATTGCCTTTTCATTTGCAGCTTATAAACTGCACAGCCCACAATGAAACAGTTATACTTCCTTCTGTGCTACATACAGGATCACATTCTCTCAGTCTCTAAGAGCCAGGACCCCCAGCGGAGCTCTTCCCTGCGCTGCTCCTACACCAATGAGGCCGGAGCCGCAAACAGCTTGGCTTTTTCCCTGGCACCGTCTGCCAGCGCTCATCAAAATAACCACACGATGGCGCTGTCGACTAACAAAAGAAGGAAACGCACCGAGGCCAACTCCAAAGGACAGAGCCCAGTTGGAAACGTCCCTGCTCTCAAATTAACTGTGCCAGGAAAAAAAGACTTTGCTGATCTTCCCCCTCCAAGTGTGCAAACACTTTTGCACCACACTCAAAGGGCAACACGAAATCCTCTGCCCTAACAAACATTTTCACTCTCGCAGAGTCCGGTAACAAACTCAAAGACATCCGCTCAACAAATGTGACAGCGGAGAGAGAAAGTTCTTTGCTGCCTTCAATTTCAGCTTCACCCATCAAACAATGAACACACACCCTGCTATTGGCACTTTTCTTTTCTGCTCTACGCTCCTAAGCTTTCAGTCTCAGAGTCAAGATCCAAGCAGCATGGCAACAGGGACTACTCACACACTAAAGCTACAAGGACAAAAAGCTCAACAACTTGGTGTCTAGATTCCCACTGTCAGTTCAACAGCTCTAACCCACAGGGAAACCTCTTGGGAAAAACCTTTAAATTCACTGAGACCACCCAAAGTGCCCATCCAAACTTAATTTCTTTGCCAAAGAGAAGAACAAGAAGCTCATTTCAAGAGAAATGGCATCCCCTCCTCCAAAATCCAAAACATCCAGTGACTGATCCCATACAATGGTGTCAGAACACTCTTACTAGAGGCAGACAGCCTTCCAAAGATGGATACTGACTCAATGACTGTACAAATTGAGGGAGTGCTTCCAAATATGCCGGCACAAGAAGCTGCTGTCGTCCTTGAGCTGCGCGACACAGCTTCTTATCTGCACCTCCAACTCTGGGGCTACGTGCTTTCCTTCCCATGAGAAAGCATTGCCATTCTCCTTCAGGAACTTACCAAGCCAAACTGTATGCCATGTCCTGTACTATGTCCAACAATGGCTCCTGCACAGAAGGGTCTACGACATAAATATCTTGCTGGACTATACCTCCTCATGGTACCTTTAACGCCTGCCCTATTACATTGTCACTATATCTTTTACTTGCCAAGGAAAGGCACTCAGAGTCACTTGGCCTTGCCTTGCCTTTGATGCTGTGGCTAGTCTACTCTTGTTTTGCTTGCTTGCTTCCTTATGTGTGCCTTGCCTGGCAAGACCTAGAAAGACCTTCCTTGCTTTGCTTTGCCTTGCCTACCGCTCTTTGCAATGCAAACCAAGTGTAGGCGCAATTGTAGGCAAGTCAAGGGAGAAGCTGACAAGGCTGGAGCCATGGGGGGCAAGCAAATGGAGTGGTAGGTGAGAGAAGGCCCAGAACTTCTAGGCAAGGATGGGCATAGGAAGGCCAGGCAGAAACAGGAAGGCCTAGGCAAGGCTAGGTTTCCCCGGAGGAAAGCAGTAGGCAGGTCAAGTGTGGGCGTAGGCACTGGAGGGAGTGCAAGGCTAGGGAGGCAAGGCAGGGCAAGGCAAGGAAACTTTTGGGTCACCAAGGCAAGACAAATGAGAGGTACATTCAAAGACTGCTGGTACACAAAAGGGGCTAGGACAGACTTCTCTGGCTGGCCTTGATCTCACATGGGCCATCTCTAATCGGCACCTAAAACACTTGGATTACTTGCTTTCCTTGGTATACAAAAGAACTGTCATTCTGGTCCTGAAGCGCAAAGGTGAAATGTGAATTTTATGTCCAAAATTCAAGACATGTAAGGATAGGTGCCAGAAGCAAGCTGCCAGGACAGATGGGTGTGCTTGCACGTGACCTCTTTTGGGCTTCCTCTCACATGCTCCTGAAACGCTGGAGGTACGTGAAAGCCTTGAGAGTCCTAGGAGAAGCAGGCAGGGCAAGGCAAGATGAAGAAATGCAGCAAAAAGAGGGGTATTGAATTCCAGGTGGGGGACGAGTGAGCAAGGGAATGCAAGGCAAGGGAGAGGAGAGTTTCAAAGGGAACGCCAAGAAAAGTGGTGGCTTTGCCAGGCAAGACAAAGGAGAGGCAAGCAAGGCAATGAGAGTCCTAGAAGGAGAAGGAAATGAAAGATTGGAGCTGGACAAAGGGGAAGGGAAACTGGACAAAGTGGCAAGGGGGATGGGTGGTGCAAGGCACTGGACTGGTAGGAAGGGCAAGGGAAAGACATGGATGGGTCAGGAAGGAAGAGGAAAACAATGGCCAGGAATGACAAAGAAATGCAAGGTTGGATAGGAAAGGAAAGGCAAGGCAATGTAGGGAAGGGGTAGGCCAGACAATGGGTGTCTTAAGAGGAAAAGTATGCATAGCAAGGCCAAGAGAAAAGCGGTAAAGAAGTTAGCGTGGGGGATAGGTGAGTGTAGCTGAGAAAGAAAGAAAGAAAGTGCCTCATTCCAGTATGTATGTATGTATGTGTGTGTGAAGTTTGCAGGATGTAAAGCAGAGACTTGATGGTGGAGTGAAAGGATGCTTTTGAATACACGTGGCAAGGTCCAAGCAAACTATTTGTCTTGGCACATCTGTGTCCCATAAACTTCTTAGTTTAGATTCAGACTGTAAGCGGGACAGAGAACACCCCTAAAATTACAGCTGAGCAAGAAAGCAGGTGGCATCAGCATGTTTTAGAGGAAGCAGTTTTTTTGTGTGAGAAGAAAATGGACATATGAGACTCCAGCAGTATCGACGTTCAGCTTAGAAGCAAAGTGCAATGATTCCGTACAAACTCTGAAAATGAAACGCAGCAATAAAAAGGCAATGGGACATGTCAGCGAAAGCTTTGTGGCCAAGCAGGGTGAGATGTTTGAAGCAGAACCACAGTTTGGTTTCACTAAGGATCCATCATGGTGGATTGCAAACATGTGCCAAGACAACACATATTCTGCAGCTGTTGCAGCTCTCCGCAGGAACACTAGCGCTTTCCCTTAGACTCTAAAATGCAGAGAAATGGCCTGCGCAGCGCAGAAGCTATTTGTGCTGCTTGTACACCTCTTCCAACCCCTCAGTGGAAACTATTGCGCCTGCCTTTAGACTCTGAGATCCAGAGAACACAATGGTAGAGGCAGTGGAGAATGGAAGGAGAGAGTGAAGTTTGATGAGTGAGTTTGATGTGACTTATGTGGAGCACGCAGAAAATGTAGTCCCGTACTGGTTTTTACACCTGGAGCCTATTTCTGTAAGACATTTCTGTAAGACATTTTTGATCAAGAAGCCAGAGTGAAAAAATTGACAGCAGGTGTCTCTGGGAAAGAAAAAGCAGCAAGGCGTCGTGTGCCATTTAAATGCTGCTATAAGAAGGGCGTACTTTAGCAGCATCTCTCTTGACACTTCTATCTGTGTAATCTCTAGCTGCTTGGACACAGCCACACTGAAAATAATTGTACTGCAAATACCAAGTTACACAGGGAAAAAGGGTAGGTCAGCAAATGCCTTCTGTCCTGGCACATCTCTCAGTCAGAACTCCAGCTGAAAAATTTTGCTGTAATGATGGACTTTGCCACTTGGAGAGAATTTATATAGTTGGGAAGAAGCATTCAAAGCCCTAGTGCATTTCGTCTATTTTACAAACTGCAAAGGCACTCTAAAGGCCAGCACTAGCTTTTTGTTGGACTTTTTCTTTTTGAGTAGCTGCTGGACGTTTTGAAGCGGTTTGGGATCTGCTAGAGTGCAAGGTAATACATAGAGTTTGAGGAAAGTGATATACACATTTTATATCTCCAGGGAGGTGGATGCAGTTCAGTGTGTGCGAGTTACATGTTGAGCAGCTGATCACACAGAAAAGAAGAGGCTGCGCTGCAATTGCCTTTTCATTTGCAGCTTATAAACTGCACAGCCCACAATGAAACAATTCCACTTCCTTCTGTGCTACATACAGGATCACATTCTCTCAGTCTCTAAGAGCCAGGACCCCCAGCGGAGCTCTTCCCTGCGCTGCTCCTACACCAATGAGGCCGGAGCCGCAAACAGCTTGGCTTTTTCCCTGGCACCGGCTGCCAGCGCTCATCAAAATAACCACACGATGGCGCTGTCCACTAACAAAAGAAGGAAACGCACCGAGGCCAGCTCCAAAGTGTCGCTGCCCGCTCGGCCCCTTTTTCCTCTGCTAGCTGTGGCCGATGTCAGCGGCAGGAGTGGGGAACCAGGCAAGCACTGCGAGGCTCAACCTGGAACCTCCAGAGCTCCTCTGCGCTCTGGCGTCGTGGCTCACAGGGCGACACGGGTTGTGACGAAGGGAGAAAGAGTGCTCAAGCTCACCCGATTTCCCAGGAACAAGTTTATTCCAACAGGTGCAGGGCTGGGATCACAGGGGAGAGGTCTGAGCCGAGACCCTGGGCACCCCCATGCGCCAGGTTTTAAGGACCGTGGGCGGCTCATATGGTGACCAATGGGACAACAGCAACGGAGGGGTTATGGGTGGGGATTACAATATGCAGGACCAATGGTAAGGACCCGGGGGGGGGGGAAAGCAACTGTACAATCAATGGGGCGTCGAGGAAGGGATGATAGGCAAGGAAAGAACTGGAACAAAAGGTGGGGGTTCACATAGATTGACAGGGCTTAGGGGCAGGATTGGGGTGATGGATGGGGAACAATCTGGAAAAATGGGAAGGGTTTACAATGATGGGCAACTGGGGACAAACCATTCTTTATGACCGGGGAGCAACTGGGGTAAACCACCTCTGAACTTAATAAAACCAAGCAATATGGGCGGCAACATCTCCCCCTTTCCTTTTAAGAAACAGAGGAAGGCGTGGGGTCTAGGGGAGCAGAGGGTACAGCAAGCCATTCGGGAGCGGGAGAGGGAGGAGGAGGAGGAGGGGAAAGAGGGTTTACATCAACATAGTTAACTTGCCGTGGGGGGGATAACAAAGAAAGGATGGATTGAATTAAACACTTCCGCAACACCGCGAATGTACCTAAAATAATAAAAAATTACAAAAACAATCTATAATATGGTCCTTATAACAGAAGAGAGCCATCCGGAGACACCCCATCCTGCAGGAGCACGGTGGCCAGTGCGACGTTCGGGGTGGTCATCCTTCTGATGGCTCTCTGAAAATAAAGGAAAACAAATACTTCAGTTAACATAAAGGGAGAGCAAAAAATCAATAGAGAAAAGGGGTTCGAGACATTCTCCCTCCTCGTCGCCCTCGGGGGTTACTGGGGCGGCCTGCACGGACGCAGCGACATCCTCTTGCTCATCTGGTGGCCTGGTAGGATGTTTTGGGACATAAGGTTTCACCCACTTTTGTGGGATCCACCTTAGTCCCTGGGGCGAGGAGACGCAAGCGTAACCTCGCCCCCAGGTCACCAGATCGAATGGACCCATGATCTTTTGGGTTTCTGGGTCCCGGACCAGCACTGGAGGGCGATGTTGGAGCTCGTAGTTGCTGGTGGAGTTAAAGTGCAGTGCCACCGGAGGATTGGGATTAGTATCAGTACAGTTCAGAAAATTGATAGTAAACAGCACCTTTGATAGCCTATCCTGAGGGGCGCAACCTTTCATTGAATCCCACTGACGTTTTAGGACGCGTTTGAGCGACTGGTGGGCTCGCTCCACAATCGCTTGGCCGGTGGGGGAGTGTGGGATGCCTCTCTTATGTGTCACTCCCCAACTCTGCAGGAATTCTTCCAGTTTTCTGGAAGTGTATGCTGGGCCATTATCTGTCTTTAGCTCTTTGGGGACCCCCAGCACAGAGAAAGCCTGCATGAGGTGCTTGCAGGCATGCTCGGCTTTCTCTCCTGTATGGGCAGAAGCAAAGACTGCCCCTGAGAAAGTGTCTATGGATACATGTACGAACTTCAGCCCGCCAAATTCGGGAATGTGAGTTATATCCATCTGCCACACCTCACAGCTCCCCAGGCCTCGAGGGTTCACCCCCGCCCCTAGAGAGGGCATGACGGTGGTCTGGCAATGGGGGCATGTGGCCACAATGGCTCTGGCCTGATCCCGCCGCAGGTGGAATTGGCGGACCAGGCCAGGCACATTCTGATGGAACATTTGGTGGCTCAGCTTAGCTTGTTGGAACCGATCGGGGAGCTGAGCCATGGAAACAGGGGCAGCGAGGGAATCAGCCATCTGGTTTCCCTCGGCTACTGGGCCGGGGAGATCTGTGTGCGACCTCACATGCATCACGAAAAATGGTTGCTTCCTGTGGGAAACAGTATATATTAATTTAGAAAGCAACTCGAACAATTTTGGGTTAGAGACCTCCTTCAGGGCAGCGTGTTCTGCTCTGGCAACCACCCCTGCAACATAGGCCGAATCAGTGACTAAATTGAAAGGTTCAGAGAACCTCTCAAAGGCCCTGACGACTGCATCCAACTCAGCAACCTGTGGAGATCCCTCCACATATTGAACATCTGCTTCCCACTGCTGAGTCTCAGGATTTCTCCAAGTCACCACAGACTTGTGAGATGCCCCGGATGCGTCAGTGAACACAGTCAGGGCTTTGAGGGGCTTCCTGCTCCGTACTTCTTTTGGAATTGGTTCGAATTTGGAATTGAAAAATTTGTGGGCAGGGGCATGAACAGAGACTTGGCCCTCAAAACTATCCAAAGCAATCTGGAGTGTCTCATTTTCCCGAAGTAACTGATTAAACATCTCTTTTGTCAGCTTATCTGGGGACTCTTTGTCCCGAGACAAGCTGACTGGTACCCGAATGCATGCAAAGTCGCACCCAGCCATCTCCCGAAGCCTGGCCCGAGCTCTCCCGATGAGCTGAGCCATCAGCTCCTTTGGCCGGGTGACACTTTTGGACCTTTGATGGCTCAAGAAAACCCACTCTATGATTAAGAGGGGATCCTTTGAGCCCTGGTCCCACTGAAAAATCAGCCCACTGAGGTGTGGCATTCTCCCGAGCACAATAAACTCAAAAGGCAGGGTCGGTTCGTACCGATGCGCCTGTCTTTCGACAAGCGCCTCTTCTACTTTCTCCAGGGCTTTCCTCGCTTCTGGGGTCAGGGTCCTGGGAGAACTCAGCTCCTTCTCCCCCTTCAAAAGTGTGAAGAGGGGGGCTAGGTCTTCAGTGGAAAGGCCCAGCCAAGGCCTGACCCAGTTTAAGGTCCCACACAGCGAGTGAAGGTCTGACAAGGTTTTCGGATTGCTGTTTATTGCTAATTTTTGAGGCACAACAGTCCTCTCAGCAATCCGCAGACCCAGATATTTCCAGGGTGGCATCCGTTGAACTTTATCCTCCTGGAGTTGAAAGCCTGCAGCTGTTAAAACTTTAACCACTCGGTCAAGTGATCGGGTGAGTAGATCGTCATGGGGGGCGCACACTAGGACATCATCCATATAGTGATGGATGATGACCTCCCCCATCTCTTTGCGCACGGGAGACAGCAATGAGGAGACATACCACTGGCAGATGGTGGGTGAATTTTTCATGCCTTGTGGCAACACCCGCCAGTGGAATCTCCTCATTGGGGCTTCTCGGTTGAGGGTGGGCACCGAGAAGGCAAACCGTGGGGCGTCATCAGGGTGCAAGGGAATTTGAAAGAAGCAGTCTTTTATATCAATTACGGCCAGATCCCAATTTCGGGGGAGCATCGTTGGGGTAGGCATCCCTGGTTGGAGGGGCCCCATGTCAACAATGATCTTATTGATGGCACGAAGGTCGTGAAGGAGCCGCCACTTGTCTTTCCCCGGCTTCCGGATAACAAATACCGGGGAGTTCCAAGGGCTGGTAGTCTCTACAATATTACCTTTTAATAATTGCTCCTCCACGAGCTCGTTGAGCGCCCTTAATTTGTCTTTTCGAAGCGGCCACTGATCAATCCAGATTGCTTCATCAGTGGTCCAATCAAGTTTTTGGAAGGGGCGCTCCACAGTGGCCGCTATTAAAAATCCCGAGGGGTTTTCGGGATTTCGATCTTTACCCCCCATTGTGACATAAGGTCTCTCCCCCACAAGGGAACCTGAAAATCCGCAACAAATGGGCGCAGGTTTGCCAATTGCCCATCCGGCCCCATAATTTGCACTACGCTCCTTGATACTTGCGCTAATTGAGTACCCCCTATACCCTGAATTTTCCCTGCCACAGGTTGCAGCTCCCAATGTGACAGCCATCTCCTCTGGGGGATGATCGTTACATCTGCCCCCGTATCAAGCAGACCCTTCAGATGGACAGATTCCGCACCCTGCTTGATGCTGCAATCGACGATGGGTTTGTCCTCACCCACTACTTCTGTCCAGTAGACGCCTGGTGCGTGGTCGTCCACTGGGACTCCCTCCGGGACAGGAATGTACTGGGCTATGATTTGCCCCTTCGGGAGAAAATATGGTGGGTGAATGCAGCGCGCTAAGAGGATGAGATCTTCCGGACCCTCTGGGAAGGTGATCGGGGAGATCTCAATCTCTGGGGGTGTGTGTTTAGTGTCCCCGATGGCGATGTACTTACAGTCACATCCAGTATTTTTCTTGCCTCCCTCCAGTGGATCCACAGCAACTACTGTCCAGTGCTGGGTTCGAAAGAGGATGTCCTTGGTGGTGGTTAGATGTCGCGTCCGGTTGGGTGTCCAAGCCTGATGTAAAAAGCCCCCCTCCCCCGCGAGACCTGCCCCATTTATTGCTTCGCGCGGGGCAGGCTCGCGCAGCTCCCCTAGTTTTTTTTTATTATTGTATTGCTTGCCCTCGCCCCCGCACTGCTCCCTTGGCTAGGATGCCCTGCCGGGCAGTCCCTAGCTAGATGTCCAGGTTGCCTGCAGCGGAAACACAGTGGTTGACGCGCTGGTGATGGTGGAAACTGCGTCACTGCTGCAGTAGGCGCTTGTCTCAACTGTTGCGGTGGGATGGCTCTGGACATCCCCATCATCGGCACCTTCTTGGAGCAGGCTTCGATGAGGATGTCTAGTGTCGGGGTTGGGTAGAGAGGCAAACTGAAAATTATCTGTTTACAAATGTCATTGGCATTGGCTTTCGCCACTTCTAATACAAGCTGTTCTTGTAGATTTGCCTCTTCTACTTGCTTCTCTGCCTGGGCTTGCAATCTATTGATAAACTTATTAAAAGGTTCATTAGGGAGCTGGAAAATACTCATTAAATTTATCTGGGGTCCCTCCTCAGGTAATGTATTGAAAACCTTTTCTGCGGCCTCCATGACTTTAATCAGGACAGGCCGGGGTAATACCCTGGCTTGCTCCTCTGGCTTGTCCCAATTTCCCTCACCGCACAAGTGATCTAAAGTCAGAGGGACTCCATCTATACATCCATCAATACTGTGCAAGAGGCTTGGAAGGATGGTCTCTAATGATCTCTTCCACCCCTGTTTCCACAACCTGAAGTCAGCTGTGGAAAGGAGGCAGGAAAACAACTCCTTCAGATCACTGGGCACCATTTCGTTCGCAGAAAAGGTAGCTTTTAATAGACCTTTAAAATATTCGCTACCCCTCCCGAACTCCTTCTGTGCCTTGCACAGCTCCTTCTTAGTTTGGAAGGAGAGGGCTTCCCATTCCCGGGACCGCCCACCCCTTCCACGAAAAGTCACCGGTGCGGCAATGGGGATTTCTACCTGTTCCGGGTTCTGGCTTCCAGGCTTACCATCTCCAGCTCCCAAAGCATGGGAACTGGATGTGGGACCGTGGGAACCGGAAGAAAGGGCGTGAGAACCAGGAGTCGGAGGGGGCGGGACTGGAGGACCGACTGAGGAGGAGGGCAAGGGGGAGGAGCGGCAATCAGAAAAGGCGGGGTTTAGGTGCATGACTTCAGAGGGGCCCGCCCCTGAGGAGGAGGAGGTTTTCGAGGGGAACTGGGTGGAGTTAGGGTAGGGAGAAAGGGTGGAGCCATGGAGGAAAGGGTTGTTCTTGGGGGTCTGAAAGGGATTATGGGGAGAAGAGGCACAAGGGAAGGTCCCAGCCATGTGGTCCCCGCCATCTTGTGACCTCCGGGAGCCCTTTTGAGGGTTAGGAGAGGGGTAGGGGAACACAGGGGAACATTGGAAACTGGGGGAAACTGAGGCACGGGGATCTGAGGGTGAAAACTGGGGACTTGCAACCTGGGAAATGTTTAGCTGAGGGTTTGTAACTGGGGAGACGGGGGAATGGAAAAGTGCTCTGGTAGCTTGGCCAGGGCTACCAGGGCAGGGGTTCTGGGAGAGACGTGGGGAGCCAGGGATCCTGTTACCCTTGGGGGAACCCTGAACAGGACAACTTGCCCTGCAGGTCGCTCCGCAGGTCTCCCTCAACTCGGGATCAGGGGGAGAGGAACACGGGGAAGGGAAAACTGGGGAAACTGGGGCAGTTTGTGGCTGTTGCTCCTGCATTTTTTTTTCTTTTATTACGGCAGACTGAATTAAGATAAACAATGTTACAAATTTGTCAGCCGATGTATCTCCTTCATTCACTAACTCTGTTAACTTTGTTCCGACTTCATTCCAAAACTCTACGGTGTTTGCTCTGTCTGGGGTGAAGTTGGGGAAATGCAGGAACAGCCATCTCACAAACTGTTTCACCCTCCCACGAGAAAACCGTCTACTCCCTCCCTCAAGGGTACCCACAACTTGGTAGAAAACTCTTTTTTGCTGTGCTGACAGACGTGCGCCCATCTTTCTAACCCCAGCACAGCAGTTCCCACCACCCCCTGCAGCTAAAGGCAAACGTAACAAAGTAAAAGTACGGGTCCGAACGGGCTACCCCACACTCCCTCCCCGAGGGATTCTCAACACACAGCAGGGGGAGCTGCACACCAACACACAGCAGGGGGAGCTGCACACACTTGCACACCCCCTCGTCCCCCACGTGGGGGCTACTCACCCAAGTCCGGACAGGTGCTGCAGGAGACGTCCACAAACCCCGAGGCGATCGTCGGCACGTCGACGGTTGCCGCCTCGATCCCCGGGAGCGGTACTCGACAGAAATGAGTCTGCTCTACCGGGGTAGCTGCCGCTCACAGTCTTTTGTAAAATCCACACAAGTGCGTAGATTCACCGACTTCTCCGGAGGACTCCACGCCTCACGAGAGGCCCCGCATTGAGCGCCAACTGTCGCTGCCCGCTCGGCCCCTTTTGCCTCGGCTAGCTGTGGCCGATGTCAGCGGCAGGAGTGGGGAACCAGGCAAGCACTGCGAGGCTCAACCTGGAACCTCCAGAGCTCCTCTGCGCTCTGGCGTCGTGGCTCACAGGGCGACACGGGTTGTGACGAAGGGAGAAAAAGTGCTCAAGCTCTCCCGATTTCCCATGAACAAGTTTATTCCAACAGGTGCAGGGCTGGGATCACAGGGGAGAGGTCTGAGCCGAGACCCTGGGCACCCCCATGCGCCAGGTTTTAAGGACCGTGGGCGGCTCATATGGTGACCAATGGGACAACAGGAACGGAGGGGTTATGGGTGGGGATTACAATATGCAGGACCAATGGTAAGGACCTGGGGGGGGGAAAGCAACTGTACAATCAATGGGGCATCGAGGAAGGGATGATAGGCAAGGAAAGAACTGGAACAAAAGGTGGGGGCTCACATAGATTGACAGGGCTTAGGGGCAGGATTGGGGTGATGGATGGGGAACAATCTGGAAAAATGGGAAGGGTTTACAATGATGGGCAACTGGGGACAAACCATTCTTTATGACCGGGGAGCAACTGGGGTAAACCACCTCTGAACAAAATAAAACCAAGCAATATGGGCGGCAACACCAAAGGACAGAGCCGAGTTGGAAACGTCCCTGCTCTCAAATTAACTGTGCCAGGAAAAAAAGACTTTGCTGATCTTCCCCCTCCAAGTGTGCAAACACTTTTGCACCACACTCAAAGGGCAACACGAAATCCTCTGCCCTAACAAACATTTTCACTCTCGCAGAGTCCGGTAACAAACTCAAAGACATCCGCTCAACAAATGTGCCAGCTGAGAGAGAAAGTTCTTTGCTGCCTACAATTTCAACTTCACCCATCAAACAATGAACACACACCCTGCTATTGACACTTTTCTTTTCAGCTCTACGCTCCTAAGCTTTCAGTCTCAGAGTCAAGATCCAAGCAGCATGGCAACAGGGACTACTCACACACTAAAGCTACAAGGACAAAAAGCTCAACAACTTGGTGTCTAGATTCCCACTGTCAGTTCAACAGCTCTAACCCACAGGGAAACCTCTTGGGAAAAACCTTTACATTCACTGAGACCACCCAAAGTGCCCATCCAAACTTAATTTCTTTGCCAAAGGGAAGAACAAGAAGCTCATTTCAAGAGAAATGGCATCCCCTCCTCCAAAATCCAAAACATCCAGTGACTGATCCCATACAATGGTGTCAGAACACTCTTACTAGAGGCAGACAGCCTTCCAAAGATGGATACTGACTCAATGACTGTACAAATTGAGGGAGTGCTTCCAAATATGCCGGCACAAGAAGCTGCTGTCGTCCTTGAGCTGCGCGACACAGCTTCTTATCTGCACCTCCAACTCTGGGGCTACGTGCTTTCCTTCCCATGAGAAAGCATTGCCATTCTCCTTCAGGAACTTACCAAGCCAAACTGTATGCCATGTCCTGTACTATGTCCAACAATGGCTCCTGCACAGAAGGGTCTACGACATAAATATCTTGCTGGACTATACCTCCTCATGGTACCTTTAACGCCTGCCCTATTACATTGTCACTATATCTTTTACTTGCCAAGGAAAGGCACTCAGAGTCACTTGGCCTTGCCTTGCCTTTGATGCTGTGGCTAGTCTACTCTTGTTTTGCTTGCTTGCTTCCTTATGTGTGCCTTGCCTGGCAAGACCTAGAAAGACCTTCCTTGCTTTGCTTTGCCTTGCCTACCGCTCTTTGCAATGCAAACCAAGTGTAGGCGCAATTGTAGGCAAGTCAAGGGAGAAGCTGACAAGGCTGGAGCCATGAGGGGCAAGCAAATGGAGTGGTAGGTGAGAGAAGGCCCAGAACTTCTAGGCAAGGATGGGCATAGGAAGGCCAGGCAGAAACAGGAGGGGCTAGGCAAGGCTAGGTTTCCCTGGAGGAAAGCAGTAGGCAGGTCAAGTGTGGGCGTAGGCACTGGAGGGAGTGCAAGACTAGGGAGGCAAGGCAGGGCAAGGCAAGGAAACTTTTGGGTCACCAAGGCAAGACAAATGAGAGGTACATTCAAAGACTGCTGGTACACAAAAGGGGCTAGGACAGACTTCTCTGGCTGGCCTTGATCTCACATGGGCCATCTCTAATCTGCACCTAAAACACTTGGATTACCTGCTTTCCTTGGTATACAAAAGAACTGTCATTCTGGTCCTGAAGCGCAAAGGTGAAATGTGAATTTTATGTCCAAAATTCAAGACATGTAAGGATAGGTGCCAGAAGCAAGCTGCCAGGACAGATGGGTGTGCTTGCACGTGACCTCTTTTGGGCTTCCTCTCACATGCTCCTGAAATGCTGGAGGTACGTGAAAGCCTTGAGAGTCCTAGGAGAAGCAGGCAGGGCAAGGCAAGATGAAGAAATGCAGCAAAAAGAGGGGTATTGAATTCCAGGTGGGGGACGAGTGAGCAAGGGAATGCAAGGCAAGGGAGAGGAGAGGTTCAAAGGTAACGCCAAGAAAAGTGGTGGCTTTGCCAGGCAAGACAAAGGAGAGGCAGGCAAGGCAATGAGAGTCCCAGAAGGAGACGGAAATGAAAGATTGGAGCTGGACAAAGGGGAAGGGAAACTGGACAAAGTGGCAAGGGGGATGGGTGGTGCAAGGCACTGGACTGGTAGGAAGGGCAAGGGAAAGACATGGACGGGTCAGGAAGGAAGAGGAAAACAATAGCCAGGAATGACAAAGAAATGCAAGGTTGGATAGGAAAGGAAAGGCAAGGCAATGTAGGGAAGGGGTAGGCCAGACAATGGGTGTCTTAAGAGGAAAAGTATGCATAGCAAGGCCAAGAGAAAAGCGGTAAAGAAGTTAGCGTGGGGGATAGGTGAGTGTAGCTGAGAAAGAAAGAAAGAAAGTACCTCATTCCAGTTTGTATGTATGTATGTATGTGTGTGTGAAGTTTGCAGGATGTAAAGCAGAGACTTGATGGTGGAGTGAAAGGATGCTTTTGAATACACGTGGCAAGGTCCAAGCAAACTATTTGTCTTGGCACATCTGTGTCCCATAAACTTCTTAGTTTAGATTCAGACTGTAAGCGGGACAGAGAACACCCCTAAAATTACAGCTGAGCAAGAAAGCAGGTGGCATCAGCATGTTTTAGAGGAAGCAGTTTTTTTGTGTGAGAAGAAAATGGACATATGAGACTCCAGCAGTATCGACGTTCAGCTTAGAAGCAAAGTGCAATGATTCCGTACAAACTCTGAAAATGAAACGCAGCAATAAAAAGGCAATGGGACATGTCAGCGAAAGCTTTGTGGCCAAGCAGGGTGAGATGTTTGAAGCAGAACCACAGTTTGGTTTCACTAAGGATCCATCATGGTGGATTGCAAACATGTGCCAAGACAACACATATTCTGCAGCTGTTGCAGCTCTCCGCAGGAACACTAGCGCTTTCCCTTAGACTCTAAAATGCAGAGAAATGGCCTGCGCAGCGCAGAAGCTATTTGTGCTGCTTGTACACCTCTTCCAACCCCTCAGTGGAAACTATTGCGCCTGCCTTTAGACTCTGAGATCCAGAGAACACAATGGTAGAGGCAGTGGAGAATGGAAGGAGAGAGTGAAGTTTGATGAGTGAGTTTGATGTGACTTATGTGGAGCACGCAGAAAATGTAGCCCCGTACTGGTTTTTACACCTGGAGCCTATTTCTGTAAGACATTTCAGGTGGACATTTTTGATCAAGAAGCCAGAGTGAAAAAATTGACAGCAGGTGTCTCTGGGAAAGAAAAAGCAGCAAGGCGTCGTGTGCCATTTAAATGCTGCTATAAGAAGGGCATACTTTAGCAGCATCTCTCTTGACACTTCTATCTGTGTAATCTCTAGCTGCTTGGACACAGCGACACTGAAAATAATTGTACTGCAAATACCAAGTTACACAGGGAAAAAGGGTAGGTCAGCAAATGCCTTCTGTCCTGGCACATCTCTCAGTCAGAACTCCAGCTGAAAAATTTTGCTGTAATGATGGACTTTGCCACTTGGAGAGAATTTATATAGTTGGGAAGAAACATTCAAAGCCCTAGTGCATTTCGTCTATTTTACGGACTGCAAAGGCACTATGAAGGCCAGCCCTAGCTTTTTGTTGGACTTTTTCTTTTTGAGTAGCTGCTGGATGTTTTGAAGCGGTTTGGGATCTGCTAGAGTGCAAGGTAATACATAGAGTTTGAGGAAAGTGATATACACATTTTATATCTCCAGGGAGGTGGATGCAGTTCAGTGTGTGCGAGTTACATGTTGAGCAGCTGATCACACAGAAAAGAAGAGGCTGCGCTGCAATTGCCTTTTCATTTGCAGCTTATAAACTGCACAGCCCACAATGAAACAATTCCACTTCCTTCTGTGCTACATACAGGATCACATTCTCTCAGTCTCTAAGAGCCAGGACCCCCAGCGGAGCTCTTCCCTGCGCTGCTCCTACACCAATGAGGCCGGAGCCGCAAACAGCTTGGCTTTTTCCCTGGCACCGTCTGCCAGCGCTCATCAAAATAACCACACGATGGCGCTGTCGACTAACAAAAGAAGGAAACGCACCGAGGCCAGCTCCAAAGGACAGAGCCCAGTTGGAAACGTCCCTGCTCTCAAATTAACTGTGCCAGGAAAAAAAGACTTTGCTGATCTTCCCCCTCCAAGTGTGCAAACACTTTTGCACCACACTCAAAGGGCAACACGAAATCCTCTGCCCTAACAAACATTTTCACTCTCGCAGAGTCCGGTAACAAACTCAAAGACATCCGCTCAACAAATGTGCCAGCTGAGAAAGTTCTTTGCTGCCTACAATTTCAACTTCACCCATCAAACAATGAACACACACCCTGCTATTAGCACTTTTCTTTTCTGCTCTACGCTCCTAAGCTTTCAGTCTCAGAGTCAAGATCCAAGCAGCATGGCAACAGGGACTACTCACACACTAAAGCTACAAGGACAAAAAGCTCAACAACTTGCTGTCTAGATTCCCACTGTCAGTTCAACAGCTCTAACCCACAGGGAAACCTCTTGGGAAAAACCTTTAAATTCACTGAGACCACCCAAAGTGCCCATCCAAACTTAATTTCTTTGCCAAAGCGAATAACAAGAAGCTCATTTCAGGAGAAATGGAGTCCCCTCCTCCAAAATCCAAAACATCCAGTGACTGATCCCATACAATGGTGTCAGAACACTCTTACTAGAGGCAGACAGCCTTCCAAAGATGGATACTGACTCAATGACTGTACAAATTGAGGGAGTGCTTCCAAATATGCCGGCACAAGAAGCTGCTGTCGTCCTTGAGCTGCGCGACACAGCTTCTTATCTGCACCTCCAACTCTGGGGCTACGTGCTTTCCTTCCCATGAGAAAGCATTGCCATTCTCCTTCAGGAACTTACCAAGCCAAGCTGTATGCCATGTCCTGTACTATGTCCAACAATGGCTCCTGCACAGAAGGGTCTACGACATAAATATCTTGCTGGACTATACCTCCTCATGGTACCTTTAACGCCTGCCCTATTACATTGTCACTATATCTTTTACTTGCCAAGGAAAGGCACTCAGAGTCACTTGGCCTTGCCTTGCCTTTGATGCTGTGGCTAGTCTACTCTTGTTTTGCTTGCTTGCTTATGTGTGCCTTGCCTGGCAAGACCTAGAAAGACCTTCCTTGCTTTGCTTTGCCTTGCCTACCGCTCTTTGCAATGCAAACCAAGTGTAGGAGCAATTGTAGGCAAGTCAAGGGAGAAGCTGACAAGGCTGGAGCCATGAGGGGCAAGCAAATGGAGTGGTAGGTGAGAGAAGGCCCAGAACTTCTAGGCAAGGATGGGCATAGGAAGGCCAGGCAGAAACAGGAAGGCCTAGGCAAGGCTAGGTTTCCCTGGAGGAAAGCAGTCAAGTGTGGGCAGGTCAAGTGTGGGCGTAGGCACTGGAGGGAGTGCAAGGCTAGGGAGGCAAGGCAGGGCAAGGCAAGGAAACTTTGGGGTCACCAAGGCGAGACAAATGAGAGGTACATTCAAAGACTGCTGGTACACAAAAGGGGCTAGGACAGACTTCTCTGTCTGGCCTTGATCTCATATGGGCCATCTCTAATCTGCACCTAATACACTTGGATTACCTGCTTTCCTTGGTATACAAAAGAACTGTCATTCTGGTCCTGAAGCGCAAAGGTGAAATGTGAATTTTATGTCCAAAATTCAAGACATGTAAGGATAGGTGCCAGAAGCAAGCTGCCAGGACAGATGGGTGTGCTTGCACGTGACCTCTTTTGGGCTTCCTCTCACATGCTCCTGAAACGCTGGAGGTACGTGAAAGCCTTGAGAGTCCTAGGAGAAGCAGGCAGGGCAAGGCAAGATGAAGAAATGCCGCAAAAAGAGGGGTATTGAATTCCAGGTGGGGGACGAGTGAGCAAGGGAATGCAAGGCAAGGGAGAGGAGAGGTTCAAAGGTAACGCCAAGAAAAGTGGTGGCTTTGCCAGGCAAGACAAAGGAGAGGCAAGCAAGGCAATGAGAGTCCTAGAAGGAGAAGGAAATGAAAGATTGGAGCTGGACAAAGGGGAAGGGAAACTGGACAAAGTGGCAAGGGGGATGGGTGGTGCAAGGCACTGGACTGGTAGGAAGGGCAAGGGAAAGACATGGATGGGTCAGGAAGGAAGAGGAAAACAATGGCCAGGAATGACAAAGAAATGCAAGGTTGGATAGGAAAGGAAAGGCAAGGCAATGTAGGGAAGGGGTAGGCCAGACAATGGGTGTCTTAAGAGGAAAAGTATGCATAGCAAGGCCAAGAGAAAAGCGGTAAAGAAGTTAGCGTGGGGGATAGGTGAGTGTAGCTGAGAAAGAAAGAAAATGCCTCATTCCAGTTTGTATGTATGTATGTGTGTGTGAAGTTTGCAGGATGTAAAGCAGAAGAAAGCAGTGACTTGATGGTGGAGTGAATGGATGCTTTTGAATACACGTGGCAAGGTCCAAGCAAACTATTTGTCTTGGCACATCTGTGTCCCATAAACTTCTTAGTTTAGATTCAGACTGTAAGCGGGACAGAGAACACCCCTAAAATTACAGCTGAGCAAGAAAGCAGGTCGCATCAGCATGTTTTAAAGGAAGCAGTTTTTTTGTGTGAGAAGAAAATGGACATATGAGACTCCAGCAGTATGGACGTTCAGCTTAGAAGCAAAGTGCAATGATTCCGTACAAACTCTGAAAATGAAACGCAGCAATAAAAAGGCAATGGGACATGTCAGCGAAAGCTTTGTGGCCAAGCAGGGTGAGATGTTTGAAGCAGAACCACAGTTTGGTTTCACTAAGGATCCATCATGGTGGATTGCAAACATGTGCCAAGACAACACATATTCTGCAGCTGTTGCAGCTCTCCGCAGGAACACTAGCGCTTTCCCTTAGACTCTAAAATGCAGAGAAATGGCCTGCGCAGCGCAGAAGCTATTTGTGCTGCTTGTACACCTCTTCCAACCCCTCAGTGGAAACTATTGCGCCTGCCTTTAGACTCTGAGATCCAGAGAACACAATGGTAGAGGCAGTGGAGAATGGAAGGAGAGAGTGAAGTTTGATGAGTGAGATTGATGTGACTTATGTGGAGCACGCAGAAAATGTAGCCCCGTACTGGTTTTTACACCTGGAGCCTATTTCTGTAAGACATTTCAGGTGGACATTTTTGATCAAGAAGCCAGAGTGAAAAAATTGACAGCAGGTCTCTCTGGGAAAGAAAAAGCAGCAAGGCGTCGTGTGCCATTTAAATGCTGCTATAAGAAGGGCGTACTTTAGCAGCATCTCTCTTGACACTTCTATCTGTGTAATCTCTAGCTGCTTGGACACAGCGACACTGAAAATAATTGTACTGCAAATACCAAGTTACACAGGGAAAAAGGGTAGGTCAGCAAATGCCTTCTGTCCTGGCACATCTCTCAGTCAGAACTCCAGCTGAAAAATTTTGCTGTAATGATGGACTTTGCCACTTGGAGAGAATTTATATAGTTGGGAAGAAACATTCAAAGCCCTAGTGCATTTCGTCTATTTTACAGACTGCAAAGGCACTATAATACCCAGCACTAGCTTTTTGTTGGACTTTTTCGTTTTGAGTAGCTGCTGGACGTTTTGAAGCGGTTTGGGATCTGCTAGAGTGCAAGGTAATACATAGAGTTTGAGGAAAGTGATATACACATTTTATATCTCCAGGGAGGTGGATGCAGTTCAGTGTGTGCGAGTTACATGTTGAGCAGCTGATCACACAGAAAAGAAGAGGCTGCGCTGCAATTGCCTTTTCATTTGCAGCTTATAAACTGCACAGCCCACAATGAAACAATTCCACTTCCTTCTGTGCTACATACAGGATCACATTCTCTCAGTCTCTAAGAGCCAGGACCCCCAGCGGAGCTCTTCCCTGCGCTGCTCCTACACCAATGAGGCCGGAGCCGCAAACAGCTTGGCTTTTTCCCTGGCACCGGCTGCCAGCGCTCATCAAAATAACCACACGATGGCGCTGTCGACTAACAAAAGAAGGAAACGCACCGAGGCCAGCTCCAAAGGACAGAGCCCAGTTGGAAACGTCCCTGCTCTCAAATTAACTGTGCCAGGAAAAAAAGACTTTGCTGATCTTCCCCCTCCAAGTGTGCAAACACTTTTGCACCACACTCAAAGGGCAACACGAAATCCTCTGCCCTAACAAACATTTTCACTCTCGCAGAGTCCGGTAACAAACTCAAAGACATCCGCTCAACAAATGTGCCAGCGGAGAGAGAAAGTTCTTTGCTGCCTACAATTTCAGCTTCACCCATCAAACAATGAACACACACCCTGCTATTGGCACTTTTCTTTTCAGCTCTACGCTCCTAAGCTTTCAGTCTCAGAGTCAAGATCCAAGCAGCATGGCAACAGGGACTACTCACACACTAAAGCTACAAGGACAAAAAGCTCAACAACTTGGTGTCTAGATTCCCACTGTCAGTTCAACAGCTCTAACCCACAGGGAAACCTCTTGGGAAAAACCTTTAAATTCACTGAGACCACCCAAAGTGCCCATCCAAACTTAATTTCTTTGCCAAAGAGAAGAACGAGAAGCTCATTTCAAGAGAAAGGGCATCCCCTCCTCCAAAATCCAAAACATCCAGTGACTGATCCCATACAATGGTGTCAGAACACTCTTACTAGAGGCAGACAGCCTTCCAAAGATGGATACTGACTCAATGACTGTACAAATTGAGGGAGTGCTTCCAAATATGCCGGCACAAGAAGCTGCTGTCGTCCTTGAGCTGCGCGACACAGCTTCTTATCTGCACCTCCAACTCTGGGGCTACGTGCTTTCCTTCCCATGAGAAAGCATTGCCATTCTCCTTCAGGAACTTACCAAGCCAAGCTGTATGCCATGTCCTGTAATATGTCCAACAATGGCTCCTGCACAGAAGGGTCTACGACATAAATATCTCTCTGGACTATACCTCCTCATGGTACCTTTAACGCCTGCCCTATTACATTGTCACTATATCTTTTACTTGCCAAGGAAAGGCACTCAGAGTCACTTGGCCTTGCCTTGCCTTTGATGCTGTGGCTAGTCTACTCTTGTTTTGCTTGCTTGCTTATGTGTGCCTTGCCTGGCAAGACCTAGGAAGACCTTCCTTGCTTTGCTTTGCCTTGCCAACCGCTCTTTGCAATGCAAACCAAGTGTAGGCGCAATTGTAGGCAAGTCAAGGGAGAAGCTGACAAGGCTGGAGCCATGAGGGGCAAGCAAATGGAGTGGTAGGTGAGAGAAGGCCCAGAACTTCTTGGCAAGGATGGGCATAGGAAGGCCAGGCAGAAACAGGAAGGCCTAGGCAAGGCTAGGTTTCCCTGGAGGAAAGCAGTCAAGTGTGGGCAGGTCAAGTGTGGGCGTAGGCACTGGAGGGAGTGCAAGGCTAGGGAGGCAAGGCAGGGCAAGGCAAGGAAACTTTTGGGTCACCAAGGCAAGACAAATGAGAGGTACATTCAAAGACTGCTGGTACACCAAAGGGGCTAGGACACACTTCTCTGGCTGGCCTTGATCTCACATGGGCCATCTCTAATCTGCACCTAAAACACTTGGATTACCTGCTTTCCTTGGTATACAAAAGAACTGTCATTCTGGTCCTGAAGCGCAAAGGTGAAATGTGAATTTTATGTCCAAAATTCAAGACATGTAAGGATAGGTGCCAGAAGCAAGCTGCCAGGACAGATGGGTGTGCTTGCACGTGACCTCTTTTGGGCTTCCTCTCACATGCTCCTGAAACGCTGGAGGTACGTGAAAGCCTTGAGAGTCCTAGGAGAAGCAGGCAGGGCAAGGCAAGATGAAGAAATGCCGCAAAACGAGGGGTATTGAATTCCAGGTGGGGGACGAGTGAGCAAGGGAATGCAAGGCAAGGGAGAGGAGAGGTTCAAAGGCAACGCCAAGAAAAGTGGTGGCTTTGCCAGGCAAGACAAAGGAGAGGCAAGCAAGGCAATGAGAGTCCTAGAAGGAGAAGGAAATGAAAGATTGGAGCTGGACAAAGAGGAAGGGAAACCGGACAAAGTGGCAAGGGGGATGGGTGGTGCAAGGCACTGGACTGGTAGGAAGGGCAAGGGAAAGACATGGATGGGTCAGGAAGGAAGAGGAAAACAATGGCCAGGAATGACAAAGAAATGCAAGGTTGGATAGGAAAGGAAAGGCAAGGCAATGTAGGGAAGGGGTAGGCCAGACAATGGGTGTCTTAAGAGGAAAAGCATGCATAGCAAGGCCAAGAGAAAAGCGGTAAAGAAGTTAGCGTGGGGGATAGGTGAGTGTAGCTGAGAAAGAAAGAAAGAAAGAAAGAAAGTGCCTCATTCCAGTATGTATGTATGTATGTATGTGTGTGTGAAGTTTGCAGGATGTAAAGTAGAGACTTGATGGTGGAGTGAATGGATGCTTTTGAATACACGTGGCAAGGTCCAAGCAAACTATTTGTCTTGGCACATCTGTGTCCCATAAACTTCTTAGTTTAGATTCAGACTGTAAGCGGGACAGAGAACACCCCTAAAATTACAGCTGAGCAAGAAAGCAGGTCGCATCAGCATGGTTTAAAGGAAGCATTTTTTTTGTGTGAGAAGAAAATGGACATATGAGACTCCAGCAGTATCGACGTTCAGCTTAGAAGCAAAGTGCAATGATTCCGTACAAACTCTGAAAATGAAACGCAGCAATAAAAAGGCAATGGGACATGTCAGCGAAAGCTTTGTGGCCAAGCAGGGTGAGATGTTTGAAGCAGAACCACAGTTTGGTTTCACTAAGGATCCATCATGGTGGATTGCAAACATGTGCCAAGACAACACATATTCTGCAGCTGTTGCAGCTCTCCGCAGGAACACTAGCGCTTTCCCTTAGACTCTAAAATGCAGAGAAATGGCCTGCGCAGCGCAGAAGCTATTTGTGCTGCTTGTACACCTCTTCCAACCCCTCAGTGGAAACTATTGTGCCTGCCTTTAGACTCTGAGATCCAGAGAACACAATGGTAGAGGCAGTGGAGAATGGAAGGAGAGAGTGAAGTTTGATGAGTGAGTTTGATGTGACTTATGTGGAGCACGCAGAAAATGTAGCCCCGTACTGGTTTTTACACCTGGAGCCTATTTCTGTAAGACATTTCAGGTGGACATTTTTGATCAAGAAGCCAGAGTGAAAAAATTGACAGCAGGTCTCTCTGGGAAAGAAAAAGCAGCAAGGCGTCGTGTGCCATTTAAATGCTGCTATAAGAAGGGCATACTTTAGCAGCATCTCTCTTGACACTTCTATCTGTGTAATCTCTAGCTGCTTGGACACAGCGACACTGAAAATAATTGTACTGCAAATACCAAGTTACACAGGGAAAAAGGGTAGGTCAGCAAATGCCTTCTGTCCTGGCACATCTCTCAGTCAGAACTCCAGCTGAAAAATTTTGCTGTAATGATGGACTTTGCCACTTGGAGAGAATTTATATAGTTGGGAAGAAACATTCAAAGCCCTAGTGCATTTCGTCTATTTTACGGACTGCAAAGGCACTATGAAGGCCAGCCCTAGCTTTTTGTTGGACTTTTTGAGTAGCTGCTGGACGTTTTGAAGCGGTTTGGGATCTGCTAGAGTGCAAGGTAATACATAGAGTTTGAGGAAAGTGATATACACATTTTATATCTCCAGGGAGGTGGATGCAGTTCAGTGTGTGCGAGTTACATGTTGAGCAGCTGATCACACAGAAAAGAAGAGGCTGCGCTGCAATTGCCTTTTCATTTGCAGCTTATAAACTGCACAGCCCACAATGAAACAATTCCACTTCCTTCTGTGCTACATACAGGATCACATTCTCTCAGTCTCTAAGAGCCAGGACCCCCAGCGGAGCTCTTCCCTGCGCTGCTCCTACACCAATGAGGCCGGAGCCGCAAACAGCTTGGCTTTTTCCCTGGCACCGGCTGCCAGCGCTCATCAAAATAACCACACGATGGCGCTGTCGACTAACAAAAGAAGGAAACGCACCGAGGCCAGCTCCAAAGGACAGAGCCGAGTTGGAAACGTCCCTGCTCTCAAATTAACTGTGCCAGGAAAAAAAGACTTTGCTGATCTTCCCCCTCCAAGTGTGCAAACATTTTTGCACCACACTCAAAGGGCAACACAAAATCCTCTGCCCTAACAAACATTTTCACTCTCGCAGAGTCCGGTAACAAACTCAAAGACATCCGCTCAACAAATGTGCCAGCTGAGAGAGAAAGTTCTTTGCTGCCTACAATTTCAACTTCACCCATCAAACAATGAACACACACCCTGCTATTAGCACTTTTCTTTTCTGCTCTACGCTCCTAAGCTTTCAGTCTCAGAGTCAAGATCCAAGCAGCATGGCAACAGGGACTACTCACACACTAAAGCTACAAGGACAAAAAGCTCAACAACTTGCTGTCTAGATTCCCACTGTCAGTTCAACAGCTCTAACCCACAGGGAAACCTCTTGGGAAAAACCTTTAAATTCACTGAGACCACCCAAAGTGCCACTCCAAACTTAATTTCTTTGCCAAAGCGAATAACAAGAAGCTCATTTCAGGAGAAATGGCATCCCCTCCTCCAAAATCCAAAACATCCAGTGACTGATCCCATACAATGGTGTCAGAACACTCTTACTAGAGGCAGACAGCCTTCCAAAGATGGATACTGACTCAATGACGGTACAAATTGAGGGAGTGCTTCCAAATATGCCGGCACAAGAAGCTGCTGTCGTCCTTGAGCTGCGCGACACAGCTTCTTATCTGCACCTCCAACTCTGGGGCTACGTGCTTTCCTTCCCATGAGAAAGCATTGCCATTCTCCTTCAGGAACTTACCAAGCCAAACTGTACGCCATGTCCTGTACTATGTCCAACAATGGCTCCTGCACAGAAGGGTCTACGACATAAATATCTTGCTGGACTATACCTCCTCATGGTACCTTTAACGCCTGCCCTATTACATTGTCACTATATCTTTTACTTGCCAAGGAAAGGCACTCAGAGTCACTTGGCCTTGCCTTGCCTTTGATGCTGTGGCTAGTCTACTCTTGTTTTGCTTGCTTGCTTATGTGTGCCTTGCCTGGCAAGACCTAGAAAGACCTTCCTTGCTTTGCTTTGCCTTGCCTACCGCTCTTTGCAATGCAAACCAAGTGTAGGCGCAATTGTAGGCGAGTCAAGGGAGAAACTGACAAGGCTGGAGCCATGAGGGGCAAGCAAATGGAGTGGTAGGTGAGAGAAGGCCCAGAACTTCTAGGCAAGGATGGGCATAGGAAGGCCAGGCAGAAACAGGAAGGCCTAGGCAAGGCTAGGTTTCCCTGGAGGAAAGCAGTCAAGTGTGGGCAGGTCAAGTGTGGGCGTAGGCACTGGAGGGAGTGCAAGGCTAGGGAGGCAAGGCAGGGCAAGGCAAGGAAACTTTGGGGTCACCAAGGCGAGACAAATGAGAGGTACATTCAAAGACTGCTGGTACACAAAAGGGGCTAGGACAGACTTCTCTGTCTGGCCTTGATCTCATATGGGCCATCTCTAATCTGCACCTAATACACTTGGATTACCTGCTTTCCTTGGTATACAAAAGAACTGTCATTCTGGTCCTGAAGCGCAAAGGTGAAATGTGAATTTTATGTCCAAAATTCAAGACATGTAAGGATAGGTGCCAGAAGCAAGCTGCCAGGACAGATGGGTGTGCTTGCACGTGACCTCTTTTGGGCTTCCTCTCACATGCTCCTGAAACGCTGGAGGTACGTGAAAGCCTTGAGAGTCCTAGGAGAAGCAGGCAGGGCAAGGCAAGATGAAGAAATGCCGCAAAAAGAGGGGTATTGAATTCCAGGTGGGGGACGAGTGAGCAAGGGAATGCAAGGCAAGGGAGAGGAGAGGTTCAAAGGTAACGCCAAGAAAAGTGGTGGCTTTGCCAGGCAAGACAAAGGAGAGGCAAGCAAGGCAATGAGAGTCCTAGAAGGAGAAGGAAATGAAAGATTGGAGCTGGACAAAGGGGAAGGGAAACTGGACAAAGTGGCAAGGGGGATGGGTGGTGCAAGGCACTGGACTGGTAGGAAGGGCAAGGGAAAGACATGGATGGGTCAGGAAGGAAGAGGAAAACAATGGCCAGGAATGACAAAGAAATGCAAGGTTGGATAGGAAAGGAAAGGCAAGGCAATGTAGGGAAGGGGTAGGCCAGACAATGGGTGTCTTAAGAGGAAAAGTATGCATAGCAAGGCCAAGAGAAAAGCGGTAAAGAAGTTAGCGTGGGGGATAGGTGAGTGTAGCTGAGAAAGAAAGAAAATGCCTCATTCCAGTTTGTATGTATGTATGTGTGTGTGAAGTTTGCAGGATGTAAAGCAGAAGAAAGCAGTGACTTGATGGTGGAGTGAAAGGATGCTTTTGAATACACGTGGCAAGGTCCAAGCAAACTATTTGTCTTGGCACATCTGTGTCCCATAAACTTCTTAGTTTAGATTCAGACTGTAAGCGGGACAGAGAACACCCCTAAAATTACAGCTGAGCAAGAAAGCAGGTCGCATCAGCATGTTTTAAAGGAAGCAGTTTTTTTGTGTGAGAAGAAAATGGACATATGAGACTCCAGCAGTATCGACGTTCAGCTTAGAAGCAAAGTGCAATGATTCCGTACAAACTCTGAAAATGAAACGCAGCAATAAAAAGGCAATGGGACATGTCAGCGAAAGCTTTGTGGCCAAGCAGGGTGAGATGTTTGAAGCAGAACCACAGTTTGGTTTCACTAAGGATCCATCATGGTGGATTGCAAACATGTGCCAAGACAACACATATTCTGCAGCTGTTGCAGCTCTCCGCAGGAACACTAGCGCTTTCCCTTAGACTCTAAAATGCAGAGAAATGGCCTGCGCAGCGCAGAAGCTATTTGTGCTGCTTGTACACCTCTTCCAACCCCTCAGTGGAAACTATTGCGCCTGCCTTTAGACTCTGAGATCCAGAGAACACAATGGTAGAGGCAGTGGAGAATGGAAGGAGAGAGTGAAGTTTGATGAGTGAGATTGATGTGACTTATGTGGAGCACGCAGAAAATGTAGCCCCGTACTGGTTTTTACACCTGGAGCCTATTTCTGTAAGACATTTCAGGTGGACATTTTTGATCAAGAAGCCAGAGTGAAAAAATTGACAGCAGGTCTCTCTGGGAAAGAAAAAGCAGCAAGGCGTCGTGTGCCATTTAAATGCTGCTATAAGAAGGGCGTACTTTAGCAGCATCTCTCTTGACACTTCTATCTGTGTAATCTCTAGCTGCTTGGACACAGCCACACTGAAAATAATTGTACTGCAAATACCAAGTTACACAGGGAAAAAGGGTAGGTCAGCAAATGCCTTCTGTCCTGGCACATCTCTCAGTCAGAACTCCAGCTGAAAAATTTTGCTGTAATGATGGACTTTGCCACTTGGAGAGAATTTATATAGTTGGGAAGAAACATTCAAAGCCCTAGTACATTTCGTCTATTTTACGGACTGCAAAGGCACTATGAAGGCCAGCCCTAGCTTTTTGTTGGACTTTTTGAGTAGCTGCTGGACGTTTTGAAGCGGTTTGGGATCTGCTAGAGTGCAAGGTAATACATAGAGTTTGAGGAAAGTGATATACACATTTTATATCTCCAGGGAGGTGGATGCAGTTCAGTGTGTGCGAGTTACATGTTGAGCAGCTGATCACACAGAAAAGAAGAGGCTGCGCTGCAATTGCCTTTTCATTTGCAGCTTATAAACTGCACAGCCCACAATGAAACAATTCCACTTCCTTCTGTGCTACATACAGGATCACATTCTCTCAGTCTCTAAGAGCCAGGACCCCCAGCGGAGCTCTTCCCTGCGCTGCTCCTACACCAATGAGGCCGGAGCCGCAAACAGCTTGGCTTTTTCCCTGGCACCGGCTGCCAGCGCTCATCAAAATAACCACACGATGGCGCTGTCGACTAACAAAAGAAGGAAACGCACCGAGGCCAGCTCCAAAGGACAGAGCCCAGTTGGAAACGTCCCTGCTCTCAAATTAACTGTGCCAGGAAAAAAAGACTTTGCTGATCTTCCCCCTCCAAGTGTGCAAACACTTTTGCACCACACTCAAAGGGCAACACGAAATCCTCTGCCCTAACAAACATTTTCACTCTCGCAGAGTCCGGTAACAAACTCAAAGACATCCGCTCAACAAATGTGCCAGCGGAGAGAGAAAGTTCTTTGCTGCCTACAATTTCAGCTTCACCCATCAAACAATGAACACACACCCTGCTATTGGCACTTTTCTTTTCAGCTCTACGCTCCTAAGCTTTCAGTCTCAGAGTCAAGATCCAAGCAGCATGGCAACAGGGACTACTCACACACTAAAGCTACAAGGACAAAAAGCTCAACAACTTGGTGTCTAGATTCCCACTGTCAGTTCAACAGCTCTAACCCACAGGGAAACCTCTTGGGAAAAACCTTTAAATTCACTGAGACCACCCAAAGTGCCCATCCAAACTTAATTTCTTTGCCAAAGAGAAGAACGAGAAGCTCATTTCAAGAGAAAGGGCATCCCCTCCTCCAAAATCCAAAACATCCAGTGACTGATCCCATACAATGGTGTCAGAACACTCTTACTAGAGGCAGACAGCCTTCCAAAGATGGATACTGACTCAATGACTGTACAAATTGAGGGAGTGCTTCCAAATATGCCGGCACAAGAAGCTGCTGTCGTCCTTGAGCTGCGCGACACAGCTTCTTATCTGCACCTCCAACTCTGGGGCTACGTGCTTTCCTTCCCATGAGAAAGCATTGCCATTCTCCTTCAGGAACTTACCAAGCCAAGCTGTATGCCATGTCCTGTAATATGTCCAACAATGGCTCCTGCACAGAAGGGTCTACGACATAAATATCTCTCTGGACTATACCTCCTCATGGTACCTTTAACGCCTGCCCTATTACATTGTCACTATATCTTTTACTTGCCAAGGAAAGGCACTCAGAGTCACTTGGCCTTGCCTTGCCTTTGATGCTGTGGCTAGTCTACTCTTGTTTTGCTTGCTTGCTTATGTGTGCCTTGCCTGGCAAGACCTAGGAAGACCTTCCTTGCTTTGCTTTGCCTTGCCAACCGCTCTTTGCAATGCAAACCAAGTGTAGGCGCAATTGTAGGCAAGTCAAGGGAGAAGCTGACAAGGCTGGAGCCATGAGGGGCAAGCAAATGGAGTGGTAGGTGAGAGAAGGCCCAGAACTTCTTGGCAAGGATGGGCATAGGAAGGCCAGGCAGAAACAGGAAGGCCTAGGCAAGGCTAGGTTTCCCTGGAGGAAAGCAGTCAAGTGTGGGCAGGTCAAGTGTGGGCGTAGGCACTGTAGGGAGTGCAAGGCTAGGGAGGCAAGGCAGGGCAAGGCAAGGAAACTTTTGGGTCACCAAGGCAAGACAAATGAGAGGTACATTCAAAGACTGCTGGTACACCAAAGGGGCTAGGACACACTTCTCTGGCTGGCCTTGATCTCACATGGGCCATCTCTAATCTGCACCTAAAACACTTGGATTACCTGCTTTCCTTGGTATACAAAAGAACTGTCATTCTGGTCCTGAAGCGCAAAGGTGAAATGTGAATTTTATGTCCAAAATTCAAGACATGTAAGGATAGGTGCCAGAAGCAAGCTGCCAGGACAGATGGGTGTGCTTGCACGTGACCTCTTTTGGGCTTCCTCTCACATGCTCCTGAAACGCTGGAGGTACGTGAAAGCCTTGAGAGTCCTAGGAGAAGCAGGCAGGGCAAGGCAAGATGAAGAAATGCCGCAAAACGAGGGGTATTGAATTCCAGGTGGGGGACGAGTGAGCAAGGGAATGCAAGGCAAGGGAGAGGAGAGGTTCAAAGGCAACGCCAAGAAAAGTGGTGGCTTTGCCAGGCAAGACAAAGGAGAGGCAAGCAAGGCAATGAGAGTCCTAGAAGGAGAAGGAAATGAAAGATTGGAGCTGGACAAAGGGGAAGGGAAACCGGACAAAGTGGCAAGGGGGATGGGTGGTGCAAGGCACTGGACTGGTAGGAAGGGCAAGGGAAAGACATGGATGGGTCAGGAAGGAAGAGGAAAACAATGGCCAGGAATGACAAAGAAATGCAAGGTTGGATAGGAAAGGAAAGGCAAGGCAATGTAGGGAAGGGGTAGGCCAGACAATGGGTGTCTTAAGAGGAAAAGCATGCATAGCAAGGCCAAGAGAAAAGCGGTAAAGAAGTTAGCGTGGGGGATAGGTGAGTGTAGCTGAGAAAGAAAGAAAGAAAGAAAGAAAGTGCCTCATTCCAGTATGTATGTATGTATGTATGTGTGTGTGAAGTTTGCAGGATGTAAAGTAGAGACTTGATGGTGGAGTGAATGGATGCTTTTGAATACACGTGGCAAGGTCCAAGCAAACTATTTGTCTTGGCACATCTGTGTCCCATAAACTTCTTAGTTTAGATTCAGACTGTAAGCGGGACAGAGAACACCCCTAAAATTACAGCTGAGCAAGAAAGCAGGTCGCATCAGCATGGTTTAAAGGAAGCATTTTTTTTGTGTGAGAAGAAAATGGACATATGAGACTCCAGCAGTATCGACGTTCAGCTTAGAAGCAAAGTGCAATGATTCCGTACAAACTCTGAAAATGAAACGCAGCAATAAAAAGGCAATGGGACATGTCAGCGAAAGCTTTGTGGCCAAGCAGGGTGAGATGTTTGAAGCAGAACCACAGTTTGGTTTCACTAAGGATCCATCATGGTGGATTGCAAACATGTGCCAAGACAACACATATTCTGCAGCTGTTGCAGCTCTCCGCAGGAACACTAGCGCTTTCCCTTAGACTCTAAAATGCAGAGAAATGGCCTGCGCAGCGCAGAAGCTATTTGTGCTGCTTGTACACCTCTTCCAACCCCTCAGTGGAAACTATTGTGCCTGCCTTTAGACTCTGAGATCCAGAGAACACAATGGTAGAGGCAGTGGAGAATGGAAGGAGAGAGTGAAGTTTGATGAGTGAGTTTGATGTGACTTATGTGGAGCACGCAGACAATGTAGCCCCGTACTGGTTTTTACACCTGGAGCCTATTTCTGTAAGACATTTCAGGTGGACATTTTTGATCAAGAAGCCAGAGTGAAAAAATTGACAGCAGGTCTCTCTGGGAAAGAAAAAGCAGCAAGGCGTCGTGTGCCATTTAAATGCTGCTATAAGAAGGGCATACTTTAGCAGCATCTCTCTTGACACTTCTATCTGTGTAATCTCTAGCTGCTTGGACACAGC
This sequence comes from Poecile atricapillus, assembly GCF_030490865.1. Lineage (NCBI taxonomy): Eukaryota > Metazoa > Chordata > Aves > Passeriformes > Paridae > Poecile > Poecile atricapillus. Next base: position 75,045,530 of record NC_081288.1, on the reverse strand, counting down.
GACACTGAAAATAATTGTACTGCAAATACCAAGTTACACAGGGAAAAAGGGTAGGTCAGCAAATGCCTTCTGTCCTGGCACATCTCTCAGTCAGAACTCCAGCTGAAAAATTTTGCTGTAATGATGGACTTTGCCACTTGGAGAGAATTTATATAGTTGGGAAGAAACATTCAAAGCCCTAGTGCATTTCGTCTATTTTACGGACTGCAAAGGCACTCTAAAGGCCAACACTAGCTTTTTGTTGGACTTTTTCTTTTTGAGTAGCTGCTGGACGTTTTGAAGCGGTTTGGGATCTGCTAGAGTGCAAGGTAATACATAGAGTTTGAGGAATGTGATATACACATTTTATATCTCCAGGGAGGTGGATGCAGTTCAGTGTGTGCGAGTTACATGTTGAGCAGCTGATCACACAGAAAAGAAGAGGCTGCGCTGCAATTGCCTTTTCATTTGCAGCTTATAAACTGCACAGCCCACAATGAAACAATTCCACTTCCTTCTGTGCTACATACAGGATCACATTCTCTCAGTCTCTAAGAGCCAGGACCCCCAGCGGAGCTCTTCCCTGCGCTGCTCCTACACCAATGAGGCCGGAGCCGCAAACAGCTTGGCTTTTTCCCTGGCACCGGCTGCCAGCGCTCATCAAAATAACCACACGATGGCGCTGTCGACTAACAAAAGAAGGAAACGCACCGAGGCCAGCTCCAAAGGACAGAGCCGAGTTGGAAACGTCCCTGCTCTCAAATTAACTGTGCCAGGAAAAAAAGACTTTGCTGATCTTCCCCCTCCAAGTGTGCAAACATTTTTGCACCACACTCAAAGGGCAACACAAAATCCTCTGCCCTAACAAACATTTTCACTCTCGCAGAGTCCGGTAACAAACTCAAAGACATCCGCTCAACAAATGTGCCAGCTGAGAGAGAAAGTTCTTTGCTGCCTACAATTTCAACTTCACCCATCAAACAATGAACACACACCCTGCTATTAGCACTTTTCTTTTCTGCTCTACGCTCCTAAGCTTTCAGTCTCAGAGTCAAGATCCAAGCAGCATGGCAACAGGGACTACTCACACACTAAAGCTACAAGGACAAAAAGCTCAACAACTTGCTGTCTAGATTCCCACTGTCAGTTCAACAGCTCTAACCCACAGGGAAACCTCTTGGGAAAAACCTTTAAATTCACTGAGACCACCCAAAGTGCCCATCCAAACTTAATTTCTTTGCCAAAGCGAATAACAAGAAGCTCATTTCAGGAGAAATGGCATCCCCTCCTCCAAAATCCAAAACATCCAGTGACTGATCCCATACAATGGTGTCAGAACACTCTTACTAGAGGCAGACAGCCTTCCAAAGATGGATACTGACTCAATGACGGTACAAATTGAGGGAGTGCTTCCAAATATGCCGGCACAAGAAGCTGCTGTCGTCCTTGAGCTGCGCGACACAGCTTCTTATCTGCACCTCCAACTCTGGGGCTACGTGCTTTCCTTCCCATGAGAAAGCATTGCCATTCTCCTTCAGGAACTTACCAAGCCAAACTGTACGCCATGTCCTGTACTATGTCCAACAATGGCTCCTGCACAGAAGGGTCTACGACATAAATATCTTGCTGGACTATACCTCCTCATGGTACCTTTAACGCCTGCCCTATTACATTGTCACTATATCTTTTACTTGCCAAGGAAAGGCACTCAGAGTCACTTGGCCTTGCCTTGCCTTTGATGCTGTGGCTAGTCTACTCTTGTTTTGCTTGCTTGCTTATGTGTGCCTTGCCTGGCAAGACCTAGAAAGACCTTCCTTGCTTTGCTTTGCCTTGCCTACCGCTCTTTGCAATGCAAACCAAGTGTAGGCGCAATTGTAGGCGAGTCAAGGGAGAAACTGACAAGGCTGGAGCCATGAGGGGCAAGCAAATGGAGTGGTAGGTGAGAGAAGGCCCAGAACTTCTAGGCAAGGATGGGCATAGGAAGGCCAGGCAGAAACAGGAAGGGCTAGGCAAGGCTAGGTTTCCCTGGAGGAAAGCAGTCAAGTGTGGGCAGGTCAAGTGTGGGCGTAGGCACTGGAGGGAGTGCAAGGCTAGGGAGGCAAGGCAGGGCAAGGCAAGGAAACTTTGGGGTCACCAAGGCGAGACAAATGAGAGGTACATTCAAAGACTGCTGGTACACAAAAGGGGCTAGGACAGACTTCTCTGTCTGGCCTTGATCTCATATGGGCCATCTCTAATCTGCACCTAATACACTTGGATTACCTGCTTTCCTTGGTATACAAAAGAACTGTCATTCTGGTCCTGAAGCGCAAAGGTGAAATGTGAATTTTATGTCCAAAATTCAAGACATGTAAGGATAGGTGCCAGAAGCAAGCTGCCAGGACAGATGGGTGTGCTTGCACGTGACCTCTTTTGGGCTTCCTCTCACATGCTCCTGAAACGCTGGAGGTACGTGAAAGCCTTGAGAGTCCTAGGAGAAGCAGGCAGGGCAAGGCAAGATGAAGAAATGCCGCAAAAAGAGGGGTATTGAATTCCAGGTGGGGGACGAGTGAGCAAGGGAATGCAAGGCAAGGGAGAGGAGAGGTTCAAAGGTAACGCCAAGAAAAGTGGTGGCTTTGCCAGGCAAGACAAAGGAGAGGCAAGCAAGGCAATGAGAGTCCTAGAAGGAGAAGGAAATGAAAGATTGGAGCTGGACAAAGGGGAAGGGAAACTGGACAAAGTGGCAAGGGGGATGGGTGGTGCAAGGCACTGGACTGGTAGGAAGGGCAAGGGAAAGACATGGATGGGTCAGGAAGGAAGAGGAAAACAATGGCCAGGAATGACAAAGAAATGCAAGGTTGGATAGGAAAGGAAAGGCAAGGCAATGTAGGGAAGGGGTAGGCCAGACAATGGGTGTCTTAAGAGGAAAAGTATGCATAGCAAGGCCAAGAGAAAAGCGGTAAAGAAGTTAGCGTGGGGGATAGGTGAGTGTAGCTGAGAAAGAAAGAAAATGCCTCATTCCAGTTTGTATGTATGTATGTGTGTGTGAAGTTTGCAGGATGTAAAGCAGAAGAAAGCAGTGACTTGATGGTGGAGTGAATGGATGCTTTTGAATACACGTGGCAAGGTCCAAGCAAACTATTTGTCTTGGCACATCTGTGTCCCATAAACTTCTTAGTTTAGATTCAGACTGTAAGCGGGACAGAGAACACCCCTAAAATTACAGCTGAGCAAGAAAGCAGGTCGCATCAGCATGTTTTAAAGGAAGCAGTTTTTTTGTGTGAGAAGAAAATGGACATATGAGACTCCAGCAGTATCGACGTTCAGCTTAGAAGCAAAGTGCAATGATTCCGTACAAACTCTGAAAATGAAACGCAGCAATAAAAAGGCAATGGGACATGTCAGCGAAAGCTTTGTGGCCAAGCAGGGTGAGATGTTTGAAGCAGAACCACAGTTTGGTTTCACTAAGGATCCATCATGGTGGATTGCAAACATGTGCCAAGACAACACATATTCTGCAGCTGTTGCAGCTCTCCGCAGGAACACTAGCGCTTTCCCTTAGACTCTAAAATGCAGAGAAATGGCCTGCGCAGCGCAGAAGCTATTTGTGCTGCTTGTACACCTCTTCCAACCCCTCAGTGGAAACTATTGCGCCTGCCTTTAGACTCTGAGATCCAGAGAACACAATGGTAGAGGCAGTGGAGAATGGAAGGAGAGAGTGAAGTTTGATGAGTGAGATTGATGTGACTTATGTGGAGCACGCAGAAAATGTAGCCCCGTACTGGTTTTTACACCTGGAGCCTATTTCTGTAAGACATTTCAGGTGGACATTTTTGATCAAGAAGCCAGAGTGAAAAAATTGACAGCAGGTCTCTCTGGGAAAGAAAAAGCAGCAAGGCGTCGTGTGCCATTTAAATGCTGCTATAAGAAGGGCGTACTTTAGCAGCATCTCTCTTGACACTTCTATCTGTGTAATCTCTAGCTGCTTGGACACAGCGACACTGAAAATAATTGTACTGCAAATACCAAGTTACACAGGGAAAAAGGGTAGGTCAGCAAATGCCTTCTGTCCTGGCACATCTCTCAGTCAGAACTCCAGCTGAAAAATTTTGCTGTAATGATGGACTTTGCCACTTGGAGAGAATTTATATAGTTGGGAAGAAACATTCAAAGCCCTAGTACATTTCGTCTATTTTACGGACTGCAAAGGCACTATGAAGGCCAGCCCTAGCTTTTTGTTGGACTTTTTGAGTAGCTGCTGGACGTTTTGAAGCGGTTTGGGATCTGCTAGAGTGCAAGGTAATACATAGAGTTTGAGGAAAGTGATATACACATTTTATATCTCCAGGGAGGTGGATGCAGTTCAGTGTGTGCGAGTTACATGTTGAGCAGCTGATCACACAGAAAAGAAGAGGCTGCGCTGCAATTGCCTTTTCATTTGCAGCTTATAAACTGCACAGCCCACAATGAAACAATTCCACTTCCTTCTGTGCTACATACAGGATCCCATTCTCTCAGTCTCTAAGAGCCAGGACCCCCAGCGGAGCTCTTCCCTGCGCTGCTCCTACACCAATGAGGCCGGAGCCGCAAACAGCTTGGCTTTTTCCCTGGCACCGTCTGCCAGCGCTCATCAAAATAACCACACGATGGCGCTGTCGACTAACAAAAGAAGGAAACGCACCGAGGCCAGCTCCAAAGGACAGAGCCGAGTTGGAAACATCCCTGCTCTCAAATTAACTGTGCCAGGAAAAAAAGACATTGCTGATCTTCCCCCTCCAAGTGTGCAAACACTTCTGCACCACACTCAAAGGGCAACACAAAATCCTCTGCCCTAACAAACATTTTCACTCTCGCAGAGTCCGGTAACAAACTCAAAGACATCCGCTCAACAAATGTGCCAGCTGAGAGAGAAAGTTCTTTGCTGCCTACAATTTCAACTTCACCCATCAAACAATGAACACACACCCTGCTATTAGCACTTTTCTTTTCTGCTCTACGCTCCTAAGCTTTCAGTCTCAGAGTCAAGATCCAAGCAGCATGGCAACAGGGACTACTCACACACTAAAGCTACAAGGACAAAAAGCTCAACAACTTGCTGTCTAGATTCCCACTGTCAGTTCAACAGCTCTAACCCACAGGGAAACCTCTTGGGAAAAACCTTTAAATTCACTGAGACCACCCAAAGTGCCACTCCAAACTTAATTTCTTTGCCAAAGCGAATAACAAGAAGCTCATTTCAGGAGAAATGGCATCCCCTCCTCCAAAATCCAAAACATCCAGTGACTGATCCCATACAATGGTGTCAGAACACTCTTACTAGAGGCAGACAGCCTTCCAAAGATGGATACTGACTCAATGACTGTACAAATTGAGGGAGTGCTTCCAAATATGCCGGCACAAGAAGCTGCTGTCGTCCTTGAGCTGCGCGACACAGCTTCTTATCTGCACCTCCAACTCTGGGGCTACGTGCTTTCCTTCCCATGAGAAAGCATTGCCATTCTCCTTCAGGAACTTACCAAGCCAAGCTGTATGCCATGTCCTGTACTATGTCCAACAATGGCTCCTGCACAGAAGGGTCTACGACATAAATATCTTGCTGGACTATACCTCCTCATGGTACCTTTAACGCCTGCCCTATTACATTGTCACTATATCTTTTACTTGCCAAGGAAAGGCACTCAGAGTCACTTGGCCTTGCCTTGCCTTTGATGCTGTGGCTAGTCTACTCTTGTTTTGCTTGCTTGCTTATGTGTGCCTTGCCTGGCAAGACCTAGAAAGACCTTCCTTGCTTTGCTTTGCCTTGCCTACCGCTCTTTGCAATGCAAACCAAGTGTAGGCGCAATTGTAGGCGAGTCAAGGGAGAAACTGACAAGGCTGGAGCCATGAGGGGCAAGAAAATGGAGTGGTAGGTGAGAGAAGGCCCAGAACTTCTAGGCAAGGATGGGCATAGGAAGGCCAGGCAGAAACAGGAAGGCCTAGGCAAGGCTAGGTTTCCCTGGAGGAAAGCAGTCAAGTGTGGGCAGGTCAAGTGTGGGCGTAGGCACTGGAGGGAGTGCAAGGCTAGGGAGGCAAGGCAGGGCAAGGCAAGGAAACTTTGGGGTCACCAAGGCAAGACAAATGAGAGGTACATTCAAAGACTGCTGGTACACAAAAGGGGCTAGGACAGACTTCTCTGTCTGGCCTTGATCTCATATGGGCCATCTCTAATCTGCACCTAATACACTTGGATTACCTGCTTTCCTTGGTATACAAAAGAACTGTCATTCTGGTCCTGAAGCGCAAAGGTGAAATGTGAATTTTATGTCCAAAATTCAAGACATGTAAGGATAGGTGCCAGAAGCAAGCTGCCAGGACAGATGGGTGTGCTTGCACGTGACCTCTTTTGGGCTTCCTCTCACATGCTCCTGAAACGCTGGAGGTACGTGAAAGCCTTGAGAGTCCTAGGAGAAGCAGGCAGGGCAAGGCAAGATGAAGAAATTCCGCAAAAAGAGGGGTATTGAATTCCAGGTGGGGGACGAGTGAGCAAGGGAATGCAAGGCAAGGGAGAGGAGAGGTTCAAAGGTAACGCCAAGAAAAGTGGTGGCTTTGCCAGGCAAGACAAAGGAGAGGCAAGCAAGGCAATGAGAGTCCTAGAAGGAGAAGGAAATGAAAGATTGGAGCTGGACAAAGGGGAAGGGAAACTGGACAAAGTGGCAAGGGGGATGGGTGGTGCAAGGCACTGGACTGGTAGGAAGGGCAAGGGAAAGACATGGATGGGTCAGGAAGGAAGAGGAAAACAATGGCCAGGAATGACAAAGAAATGCAAGGTTGGATAGGAAAGGAAAGGCAAGGCAATGTAGGGAAGGGGTAGGCCAGACAATGGGTGTCTTAAGAGGAAAAGTATGCATAGCAAGGCCAAGAGAAAAGCGGTAAAGAAGTTAGCGTGGGGGATAGGTGAGTGTAGCTGAGAAAGAAAGAAAATGCCTCATTCCAGTTTGTATGTATGTATGTGTGTGTGAAGTTTGCAGGATGTAAAGCAGAAGAAAGCAGTGACTTGATGGTGGAGTGAATGGATGCTTTTGAATACACGTGGCAAGGTCCAAGCAAACTATTTGTCTTGGCACATCTGTGTCCCATAAACTTCTTAGTTTAGATTCAGACTGTAAGCGGGACAGAGAACACCCCTAAAATTACAGCTGAGCAAGAAAGCAGGTCGCATCAGCATGTTTTAAAGGAAGCAGTTTTTTTGTGTGAGAAGAAAATGGACATATGAGACTCCAGCAGTATCGACGTTCAGCTTAGAAGCAAAGTGCAATGATTCCGTACAAACTCTGAAAATGAAACGCAGCAATAAAAAGGCAATGGGACATGTCAGCGAAAGCTTTGTGGCCAAGCAGGGTGAGATGTTTGAAGCAGAACCACAGTTTGGTTTCACTAAGGATCCATCATGGTGGATTGCAAACATGTGCCAAGACAACACATATTCTGCAGCTGTTGCAGCTCTCCGCAGGAACACTAGCGCTTTCCCTTAGACTCTAAAATGCAGAGAAATGGCCTGCGCAGCGCAGAAGCTATTTGTGCTGCTTGTACACCTCTTCCAACCCCTCAGTGGAAACTATTGCGCCTGCCTTTAGACTCTGAGATCCAGAGAACACAATGGTAGAGGCAGTGGAGAATGGAAGGAGAGAGTGAAGTTTGATGAGTGAGTTTGATGTGACTTATGTGGAGCACGCAGAAAATGTAGCCCCGTACTGGTTTTTACACCTGGAGCCTATTTCTGTAAGACATTTCAGGTGGACATTTTTGATCAAGAAGCCAGAGTGAAAAAATTGACAGCAGGTCTCTCTGGGAAAGAAAAAGCAGCAAGGCGTCGTGTGCCATTTAAATGCTGCTATAAGAAGGGCGTACTTTAGCAGCATCTCTCTTGACACTTCTATCTGTGTAATCTCTAGCTGCTTGGACACAGCGACACTGAAAATAATTGTACTGCAAATACCAAGTTACACAGGGAAAAAGGGTAGGTCAGCAAATGCCTTCTGTCCTGGCACATCTCTCAGTCAGAACTCCAGCTGAAAAATTTTGCTGTAATGATGGACTTTGCCACTTGGAGAGAATTTATATAGTTGGGAAGAAACATTCAAAGCCCTAGTGCATTTCGTCTATTTTACGGACTGCAAAGGCACTCTAAAGGCCAACACTAGCTTTTTGTTGGACTTTTTCTTTTTGAGTAGCTGCTGGACGTTTTGAAGCGGTTTGGGATCTGCTAGAGTGCAAGGTAATACATAGAGTTTGAGGAAAGTGATATACACATTTTATATCTCCAGGGAGGTGGATGCAGTTCAGTGTGTGCGAGTTACATGTTGAGCAGCTGATCACACAGAAAAGAAGAGGCTGCGCTGCAATTGCCTTTTCATTTGCAGCTTATAAACTGCACAGCCCACAATGAAACAATTCCACTTCCTTCTGTGCTACATACAGGATCCCATTCTCTCAGTCTCTAAGAGCCAGGACCCCCAGCGGAGCTCTTCCCTGCGCTGCTCCTACACCAATGAGGCCGGAGCCGCAAACAGCTTGGCTTTTTCCCTGGCACCGTCTGCCAGCGCTCATCAAAATAACCACACGATGGCGCTGTCGACTAACAAAAGAAGGAAACGCACCGAGGCCAGCTCCAAAGGACAGAGCCGAGTTGGAAACGTACCTGCTCTCAAATTAACTGTGCCAGGAAAAAAAGACTTTGCTGATCTTCCCCTTCCAAGTGTGCAAACACTTTTGCACCACACTCAAAGGGCAACACGAAATCCTCTGCCCTAACAAACATTTTCACTCTCGCAGAGTCCGGTAACAAACTCAAAGACATCCGCTCAACAAATGTGCCAGCTGAGAGAGAAAGTTCTTTGCTGCCTACAATTTCAACTTCACCCATCAAACAATGAACACACACCCTGCTATTAGCACTTTTCTTTTCTGCTCTACGCTCCTAAGCTTTCAGTCTCAGAGTCAAGATCCAAGCAGCATGGCAACAGGGACTACTCACACACTAAAGCTACAAGGACAAAAAGCTCAACAACTTGCTGTCTAGATTCCCACTGTCAGTTCAACAGCTCTAACCCACAGGGAAACCTCTTGGGAAAAACCTTTAAATTCACTGAGACCACCCAAAGTGCCCATCCAAACTTAATTTCTTTGCCAAAGCGAATAACAAGAAGCTCATTTCAAGAGAAATGGCATCCCCTCCTCCAAAATCCAAAACATCCAGTGACTGATCCCATACAATGGTGTCAGAACACTCTTACTAGAGGCAGACAGCCTTCCAAAGATGGATACTGACTCAATGACTGTACAAATTGAGGGAGTGCTTCCAAATATGCCGGCACAAGAAGCTGCTGTCGTCCTTGAGCTGCGCGACACAGCTTCTTATCTGCACCTCCAACTCTGGGGCTACGTGCTTTCCTTCCCATGAGAAAGCATTGCCATTCTCCTTCAGGAACTTACCAAGCCAAACTGTACGCCATGTCCTGTACTATGTCCAACAATGGCTCCTGCACAGAAGGGTCTACGACATAAATATCTTGCTGGACTATACCTCCTCATGGTACCTTTAACGCCTGCCCTATTACATTGTCACTATATCTTTTACTTGCCAAGGAAAGGCACTCAGAGTCATTTGGCCTTGCCTTGCCTTTGATGCTGTGGCTAGTCTACTCTTGTTTTGCTTGCTTGCTTATGTGTGCCTTGCCTGGCAAGACCTAGAAAGACCTTCCTTGCTTTGCTTTGCCTTGCCTACCGCTCTTTGCAATGCAAACCAAGTGTAGGCGCAATTGTAGGCGAGTCAAGGGAGAAACTGACAAGGCTGGAGCCATGAGGGGCAAGCAAATGGAGTGGTAGGTGAGAGAAGGCCCAGAACTTCTAGGCAAGGATGGGCATAGGAAGGCCAGGCAGAAACTGGAAGGCCTAGGCAAGGCTAGGTTTCCCTGGAGGAAAGCAGTCAAGTGTGGGCAGGTCAAGTGTGGGCGTAGGCACTGGAGGGAGTGCAAGGCTAGGGAGGCAAGGCAGGGCAAGGCAAGGAAACTTTGGGGTCACCAAGGCAAGACAAATGAGAGGTACATTCAAAGACTGCTGGTACACAAAAGGGGCTAGGACAGACTTCTCTGTCTGGCCTTGATCTCATATGGGCCATCTCTAATCTGCACCTAATACACTTGGATTACCTGCTTTCCTTGGTATACAAAAGAACTGTCATTCTGGTCCTGAAGCGCAAAGGTGAAATGTGAATTTTATGTCCAAAATTCAAGACATGTAAGGATAGGTGCCAGAAGCAAGCTGCCAGGACAGATGGGTGTGCTTGCACGTGACCTCTTTTGGGCTTCCTCTCACATGCTCCTGAAACGCTGGAGGTACGTGAAAGCCTTGAGAGTCCTAGGAGAAGCAGGCAGGGCAAGGCAAGATGAAGAAATTCCGCAAAAAGAGGGGTATTGAATTCCAGGTGGGGGACGAGTGAGCAAGGGAATGCAAGGCAAGGGAGAGGAGAGGTTCAAAGGTAACGCCAAGAAAAGTGGTGGCTTTGCCAGGCAAGACAAAGGAGAGGCAAGCAAGGCAATGAGAGTCCTAGAAGGAGAAGGAAATGAAAGATTGGAGCTGGACAAAGGGGAAGGGAAACTGGACAAAGTGGCAAGGGGGATGGGTGGTGCAAGGCACTGGACTGGTAGGAAGGGCAAGGGAAAGACATGGATGGGTCAGGAAGGAAGAGGAAAACAATGGCCAGGAATGACAAAGAAATGCAAGGTTGGATAGGAAAGGAAAGGCAAGGCAATGTAGGGAAGGGGTAGGCCAGACAATGGGTGTCTTAAGAGGAAAAGTATGCATAGCAAGGCCAAGAGAAAAGCGGTAAAGAAGTTAGCGTGGGGGATAGGTGAGTGTAGCTGAGAAAGAAAGAAAATGCCTCATTCCAGTTTGTATGTATGTATGTGTGTGTGAAGTTTGCAGGATGTAAAGCAGAAGAAAGCAGTGACTTGATGGTGGAGTGAATGGATGCTTTTGAATACACGTGGCAAGGTCCAAGCAAACTATTTGTCTTGGCACATCTGTGTCCCATAAACTTCTTAGTTTAGATTCAGACTGTAAGCGGGACAGAGAACACCCCTAAAATTACAGCTGAGCAAGAAAGCAGGTCGCATCAGCATGTTTTAAAGGAAGCAGTTTTTTTGTGTGAGAAGAAAATGGACATATGAGACTCCAGCAGTATCGACGTTCAGCTTAGAAGCAAAGTGCAATGATTCCGTACAAACTCTGAAAATGAAACGCAGCAATAAAAAGGCAATGGGACATGTCAGCGAAAGCTTTGTGGCCAAGCAGGGTGAGATGTTTGAAGCAGAACCACAGTTTGGTTTCACTAAGGATCCATCATGGTGGATTGCAAACATGTGCCAAGACAACACATATTCTGCAGCTGTTGCAGCTCTCCGCAGGAACACTAGCGCTTTCCCTTAGACTCTAAAATGCAGAGAAATGGCCTGCGCAGCGCAGAAGCTATTTGTGCTGCTTGTACACCTCTTCCAACCCCTCAGTGGAAACTATTGCGCCTGCCTTTAGACTCTGAGATCCAGAGAACACAATGGTAGAGGCAGTGGAGAATGGAAGGAGAGAGTGAAGTTTGATGAGTGAGATTGATGTGACTTATGTGGAGCACGCAGAAAATGTAGCCCCGTACTGGTTTTTACACCTGGAGCCTATTTCTGTAAGACATTTCAGGTGGACATTTTTGATCAAGAAGCCAGAGTGAAAAAATTGACAGCAGGTCTCTCTGGGAAAGAAAAAGCAGCAAGGCGTCGTGTGCCATTTAAATGCTGCTATAAGAAGGGCGTACTTTAGCAGCATCTCTCTTGACACTTCTATCTGTGTAATCTCTAGCTGCTTGGACACAGCGACACTGAAAATAATTGTACTGCAAATACCAAGTTACACAGGGAAAAAGGGTAGGTCAGCAAATGCCTTCTGTCCTGGCACATCTCTCAGTCAGAACTCCAGCTGAAAAATTTTGCTGTAATGATGGACTTTGCCACTTGGAGAGAATTTATATAGTTGGGAAGAAACATTCAAAGCCCTAGTACATTTCGTCTATTTTACGGACTGCAAAGGCACTATGAAGGCCAGCCCTAGCTTTTTGTTGGACTTTTTGAGTAGCTGCTGGACGTTTTGAAGCGGTTTGGGATCTGCTAGAGTGCAAGGTAATACATAGAGTTTGAGGAAAGTGATATACACATTTTATATCTCCAGGGAGGTGGATGTAGTTCAGTGTGTGCGAGTTACATGTTGAGCAGCTGATCACACAGAAAAGAAGAGGCTGCGCTGCAATTGCCTTTTCATTTGCAGCTTATAAACTGCACAGCCCACAATGAAACAATTCCACTTCCTTCTGTGCTACATACAGGATCACATTCTCTCAGTCTCTAAGAGCCAGGACCCCCAGCGGAGCTCTTCCCTGCGCTGCTCCTACACCAATGAGGCCGGAGCCGCAAACAGCTTGGCTTTTTCCCTGGCACCGTCTGCCAGCGCTCATCAAAATAACCACACGATGGCGCTGTCGACTAACAAAAGAAGGAAACGCACCGAGGCCAGCTCCAAAGGACAGAGCCCAGTTGGAAACGTCCCTGCTCTCAAATTAACTGTGCCAGGAAAAAAAGACATTGCTGATCTTCCCCCTCCAAGTGTGCAAACACTTTTGCACCACACTCAAAGGGCAACACAAAATCCTCTGCCCTAACAAACATTTTCACTCTCGCAGAGTCCGGTAACAAACTCAAAGACATCCGCTCAACAAATGTGCCAGCTGAGAGAGAAAGTTCTTTGCTGCCTACAATTTCAACTTCACCCATCAAACAATGAACACACACCCTGCTATTAGCACTTTTCTTTTCTGCTCTACGCTCCTAAGCTTTCAGTCTCAGAGTCAAGATCCAAGCAGCATGGCAACAGGGACTACTCACACACTAAAGCTACAAGGACAAAAAGCTCAACAACTTGGTGTCTAGATTCCCACTGTCAGTTCAACAGCTCTAACCCACAGGGAAACCTCTTGGGAAAAACCTTTAAATTCACTGAGACCACCCAAAGTGCCCATCCAAACTTAATTTCTTTGCCAAAGCGAATAACAAGAAGCTCATTTCAAGAGAAATGGCATCCCCTCCTCCAAAATCCAAAACATCCAGTGACTGATCCCATACAATGGTGTCAGAACACTCTTACTAGAGGCAGACAGCCTTCCAAAGATGGATACTGACTCAATGACTGTACAAATTGAGGGAGTGCTTCCAAATATGCCGGCACAAGAAGCTGCTGTCGTCCTTGAGCTGCGCGACACAGCTTCTTATCTGCACCTCCAACTCTGGGGCTACGTGCTTTCCTTCCCATGAGAAAGCATTGCCATTCTCCTTCAGGAACTTACCAAGCCAAACTGTACGCCATGTCCTGTACTATGTCCAACAATGGCTCCTGCACAGAAGGGTCTACGACATAAATATCTTGCTGGACTATACCTCCTCATGGTACCTTTAACGCCTGCCCTATTACATTGTCACTATATCTTTTACTTGCCAAGGAAAGGCACTCAGAGTCACTTGGCCTTGCCTTGCCTTTGATGCTGTGGCTAGTCTACTCTTGTTTTGCTTGCTTGCTTATGTGTGCCTTGCCTGGCAAGACCTAGAAAGACCTTCCTTGCTTTGCTTTGCCTTGCCTACCGCTCTTTGCAATGCAAACCAAGTGTAGGCGCAATTGTAGGCGAGTCAAGGGAGAAACTGACAAGGCTGGAGCCATGAGGGGCAAGCAAATGGAGTGGTAGGTGAGAGAAGGCCCAGAACTTCTAGGCAAGGATGGGCATAGGAAGGCCAGGCAGAAACAGGAAGGCCTAGGCAAGGCTAGGTTTCCCTGGAGGAAAGCAGTCAAGTGTGGGCAGGTCAAGTGTGGGCGTAGGCACTGGAGGGAGTGCAAGGCTAGGGAGGCAAGGCAGGGCAAGGCAAGGAAACTTTGGGGTCACCAAGGCAAGACAAATGAGAGGTACATTCAAAGACTGCTGGTACACAAAAGGGGCTAGGACAGACTTCTCTGTCTGGCCTTGATCTCATATGGGCCATCTCTAATCTGCACCTAATACACTTGGATTACCTGCTTTCCTTGGTATACAAAAGAACTGTCATTCTGGTCCTGAAGCGCAAAGGTGAAATGTGAATTTTATGTCCAAAATTCAAGACATGTAAGGATAGGTGCCAGAAGCAAGCTGCCAGGACAGATGGGTGTGCTTGCACGTGACCTCTTTTGGGCTTCCTCTCACATGCTCCTGAAACGCTGGAGGTACGTGAAAGCCTTGAGAGTCCTAGGAGAAGCAGGCAGGGCAAGGCAAGATGAAGAAATGCCGCAAAAAGAGGGGTATTGAATTCCAGGTGGGGGACGAGTGAGCAAGGGAATGCAAGGCAAGGGAGAGGAGAGGTTCAAAGGTAACGCCAAGAAAAGTGGTGGCTTTGCCAGGCAAGACAAAGGAGAGGCAAGCAAGGCAATGAGAGTCCTAGAAGGAGAAGGAAATGAAAGATTGGAGCTGGACAAAGGGGAAGGGAAACTGGACAAAGTGGCAAGGGGGATGGGTGGTGCAAGGCACTGGACTGGTAGGAAGGGCAAGGGAAAGACATGGATAGGTCAGGAAGGAAGAGGAAAACAATGGCCAGGAATGACAAAGAAATGCAAGGTTGGATAGGAAAGGCAAGGCAATGTAGGGAAGGGGTAGGCCAGACAATGGGTGTCTTAAGAGGAAAAGTATGCATAGCAAGGCCAAGAGAAAAGCGGTAAAGAAGTTAGCGTGGGGGATAGGTGAGTGTAGCTGAGAAAGAAAGAAAATGCCTCATTCCAGTTTGTATGTATGTATGTGTGTGTGAAGTTTGCAGGATGTAAAGCAGAAGAAAGCAGTGACTTGATGGTGGAGTGAATGGATGCTTTTGAATACACGTGGCAAGGTCCAAGCAAACTATTTGTCTTGGCACATCTGTGTCCCATAAACTTCTTAGTTTAGATTCAGACTGTAAGCGGGACAGAGAACACCCCTAAAATTACAGCTGAGCAAGAAAGCAGGTCGCATCAGCATGTTTTAAAGGAAGCAGTTTTTTTGTGTGAGAAGAAAATGGACATATGAGACTCCAGCAGTATCGATGTTCAGCTTAGAAGCAAAGTGCAATGATTCCGTACAAACTCTGAAAATGAAACGCAGCAATAAAAAGGCAATGGGACATGTCAGCGAAAGCTTTGTGGCCAAGCAGGGTGAGATGTTTGAAGCAGAACCACAGTTTGGTTTCACTAAGGATCCATCATGGTGGATTGCAAACATGTGCCAAGACAACACATATTCTGCAGCTGTTGCAGCTCTCCGCAGGAACACTAGCGCTTTCCCTTAGACTCGAAAATGCAGAGAAATGGCCTGCGCAGCGCAGAAGCTATTTGTGCTGCTTGTACACCTCTTCCAACCCCTCAGTGGAAACTATTGCGCCTGCCTTTAGACTCTGAGATCCAGAGAACACAATGGTAGAGGCAGTGGAGAATGGAAGGAGAGAGTGAAGTTTGATGAGTGAGATTGATGTGACTTATGTGGAGCACGCAGAAAATGTAGCCCCGTACTGGTTTTTACACCTGGAGCCTATTTCTGTAAGACATTTCAGGTGGACATTTTTGATCAAGAAGCCAGAGTGAAAAAATTGACAGCAGGTCTCTCTGGGAAAGAAAAAGCAGCAAGGCGTCGTGTGCCATTTAAATGCTGCTATAAGAAGGGCGTACTTTAGCAGCATCTCTCTTGACACTTCTATCTGTGTAATCTCTAGCTGCTTGGACACAGCGACACTGAAAATAATTGTACTGCAAATACCAAGTTACACAGGGAAAAAGGGTAGGTCAGCAAATGCCTTCTGTCCTGGCACATCTCTCAGTCAGAACTCCAGCTGAAAAATTTTGCTGTAATGATGGACTTTGCCACTTGGAGAGAATTTATATAGTTGGGAAGAAACATTCAAAGCCCTAGTACATTTCGTCTATTTTACGGACTGCAAAGGCACTATGAAGGCCAGCCCTAGCTTTTTGTTGGACTTTTTGAGTAGCTGCTGGACGTTTTGAAGCGGTTTGGGATCTGCTAGAGTGCAAGGTAATACATAGAGTTTGAGGAAAGTGATATACACATTTTATATCTCCAGGGAGGTGGATGTAGTTCAGTGTGTGCGAGTTACATGTTGAGCAGCTGATCACACAGAAAAGAAGAGGCTGCGCTGCAATTGCCTTTTCATTTGCAGCTTATAAACTGCACAGCCCACAATGAAACAATTCCACTTCCTTCTGTGCTACATACAGGATCACATTCTCTCAGTCTCTAAGAGCCAGGACCCCCAGCGGAGCTCTTCCCTGCGCTGCTCCTACACCAATGAGGCCGGAGCCGCAAACAGCTTGGCTTTTTCCCTGGCACCGTCTGCCAGCGCTCATCAAAATAACCACACGATGGCGCTGTCGACTAACAAAAGAAGGAAACGCACCGAGGCCAGCTCCAAAGGACAGAGCCCAGTTGGAAACGTACCTGCTCTCAAATTAACTGTGCCAGGAAAAAAAGACTTTGCTGATCTTCCCCTTCCAAGTGTGCAAACACTTTTGCACCACACTCAAAGGGCAACACGAAATCCTCTGCCCTAACAAACATTTTCACTCTCGCAGAGTCCGGTAACAAACTCAAAGACATCCGCTCAACAAATGTGCCAGCTGAGAGAGAAAGTTCTTTGCTGCCTACAATTTCAACTTCACCCATCAAACAATGAACACACACCCTGCTATTAGCACTTTTCTTTTCTGCTCTACGCTCCTAAGCTTTCAGTCTCAGAGTCAAGATCCAAGCAGCATGGCAACAGGGACTACTCACACACTAAAGCTACAAGGACAAAAAGCTCAACAACTTGCTGTCTAGATTCCCACTGTCAGTTCAACAGCTCTAACCCACAGGGAAACCTCTTGGGAAAAACCTTTAAATTCACTGAGACCACCCAAAGTGCCCATCCAAACTTAATTTCTTTGCCAAAGAGAAGAACAAGAAGCTCATTTCAAGAGAAATGGCATCCCCTCCTCCAAAATCCAAAACATCCAGTGACTGATCCCATACAATGGTGACAGAACACTCTTACTAGAGGCAGACAGCCTTCCAAAGATGGATACTGACTCAATGACTGTACAAATTGAGGGAGTGCTTCCAAATATGCCGGCACAAGAAGCTGCTGTCGTCCTTGAGCTGCGCGACACAGCTTCTTATCTGCACCTCCAACTCTGGGGCTACGTGCTTTCCTTCCCATGAGAAAGCATTGCCATTCTCCTTCAGGAACTTACCAAGCCAAACTGTACGCCATGTCCTGTACTATGTCCAACAATGGCTCCTGCACAGAAGGGTCTACGACATAAATATCTTGCTGGACTATACCTCCTCATGGTACCTTTAACGCCTGCCCTATTACATTGTCACTATATCTTTTACTTGCCAAGGAAAGGCACTCAGAGTCATTTGGCCTTGCCTTGCCTTTGATGCTGTGGCTAGTCTACTCTTGTTTTGCTTGCTTGCTTATGTGTGCCTTGCCTGGCAAGACCTAGAAAGACCTTCCTTGCTTTGCTTTGCCTTGCCTACCGCTCTTTGCAATGCAAACCAAGTGTAGGCGCAATTGTAGGCGAGTCAAGGGAGAAACTGACAAGGCTGGAGCCATGAGGGGCAAGCAAATGGAGTGGTAGGTGAGAGAAGGCCCAGAACTTCTAGGCAAGGATGGGCATAGGAAGGCCAGGCAGAAACAGGAAGGCCTAGGCAAGGCTAGGTTTCCCTGGAGGAAAGCAGTCAAGTGTGGGCAGGTCAAGTGTGGGCGTAGGCACTGGAGGGAGTGCAAGGCTAGGGAGGCAAGGCAGGGCAAGGCAAGGAAACTTTGGGGTCACCAAGGCAAGACAAATGAGAGGTACATTCAAAGACTGCTGGTACACAAAAGGGGCTAGGACAGACTTCTCTGTCTGGCCTTGATCTCATATGGGCCATCTCTAATCTGCACCTAATACACTTGGATTACCTGCTTTCCTTGGTATACAAAAGAACTGTCATTCTGGTCCTGAAGCGCAAAGGTGAAATGTGAATTTTATGTCCAAAATTCAAGACATGTAAGGATAGGTGCCAGAAGCAAGCTGCCAGGACAGATGGGTGTGCTTGCACGTGACCTCTTTTGGGCTTCCTCTCACATGCTCCTGAAACGCTGGAGGTACGTGAAAGCCTTGAGAGTCCTAGGAGAAGCAGGCAGGGCAAGGCAAGATGAAGAAATTCCGCAAAAAGAGGGGTATTGAATTCCAGGTGGGGGACGAGTGAGCAAGGGAATGCAAGGCAAGGGAGAGGAGAGGTTCAAAGGTAACGCCAAGAAAAGTGGTGGCTTTGCCAGGCAAGACAAAGGAGAGGCAAGCAAGGCAATGAGAGTCCTAGAAGGAGAAGGAAATGAAAGATTGGAGCTGGACAAAGGGGAAGGGAAACTGGACAAAGTGGCAAGGGGGATGGGTGGTGCAAGGCACTGGACTGGTAGGAAGGGCAAGGGAAAGACATGGATGGGTCAGGAAGGAAGAGGAAAACAATGGCCAGGAATGACAAAGAAATGCAAGGTTGGATAGGAAAGGAAAGGCAAGGCAATGTAGGGAAGGGGTAGGCCAGACAATGGGTGTCTTAAGAGGAAAAGTATGCATAGCAAGGCCAAGAGAAAAGCGGTAAAGAAGTTAGCGTGGGGGATAGGTGAGTGTAGCTGAGAAAGAAAGAAAATGCCTCATTCCAGTTTGTATGTATGTATGTGTGTGTGAAGTTTGCAGGATGTAAAGCAGAAGAAAGCAGTGACTTGATGGTGGAGTGAATGGATGCTTTTGAATACACGTGGCAAGGTCCAAGCAAACTATTTGTCTTGGCACATCTGTGTCCCATAAACTTCTTAGTTTAGATTCAGACTGTAAGCGGGACAGAGAACACCCCTAAAATTACAGCTGAGCAAGAAAGCAGGTCGCATCAGCATGTTTTAAAGGAAGCAGTTTTTTTGTGTGAGAAGAAAATGGACATATGAGACTCCAGCAGTATCGATGTTCAGCTTAGAAGCAAAGTGCAATGATTCCGTACAAACTCTGAAAATGAAACGCAGCAATAAAAAGGCAATGGGACATGTCAGCGAAAGCTTTGTGGCCAAGCAGGGTGAGATGTTTGAAGCAGAACCACAGTTTGGTTTCACTAAGGATCCATCATGGTGGATTGCAAACATGTGCCAAGACAACACATATTCTGCAGCTGTTGCAGCTCTCCGCAGGAACACTAGCGCTTTCCCTTAGACTCTAAAATGCAGAGAAATGGCCTGCGCAGCGCAGAAGCTATTTGTGCTGCTTGTACACCTCTTCCAACCCCTCAGTGGAAACTATTGCGCCTGCCTTTAGACTCTGAGATCCAGAGAACACAATGGTAGAGGCAGTGGAGAATGGAAGGAGAGAGTGAAGTTTGATGAGTGAGATTGATGTGACTTATGTGGAGCACGCAGAAAATGTAGCCCCGTACTGGTTTTTACACCTGGAGCCTATTTCTGTAAGACATTTCAGGTGGACATTTTTGATCAAGAAGCCAGAGTGAAAAAATTGACAGCAGGTCTCTCTGGGAAAGAAAAAGCAGCAAGGTGTCGTGTGCCATTTAAATGCTGCTATAAGAAGGGCGTACTTTAGCAGCATCTCTCTTGACACTTCTATCTGTGTAATCTCTAGCTGCTTGGACACAGCGACACTGAAAATAATTGTACTGCAAATACCAAGTTACACAGGGAAAAAGGGTAGGTCAGCAAATGCCTTCTGTCCTGGCACATCTCTCAGTCAGAACTCCAGCTGAAAAATTTTGCTGTAATGATGGACTTTGCCACTTGGAGAGAATTTATATAGTTGGGAAGAAACATTCAAAGCCCTAGTGCATTTCGTCTATTTTACGGACTGCAAGGGCACTATGAAGGCCAGCCCTAGCTTTTTGTTGGACTTTTTGAGTAGCTGCTGGACGTTTTGAAGCGGTTTGGGATCTGCTAGAGTGCAAGGTAATACATAGAGTTTGAGGAAAGTGATATACACATTTTATATCTCCAGGGAGGTGGATGTAGTTCAGTGTGTGCGAGTTACATGTTGAGCAGCTGATCACACAGAAAAGAAGAGGCTGCGCTGCAATTGCCTTTTCATTTGCAGCTTATAAACTGCACAGCCCACAATGAAACAATTCCACTTCCTTCTGTGCTACATACAGGATCACATTCTCTCAGTCTCTAAGAGCCAGGACCCCCAGCGGAGCTCTTCCCTGCGCTGCTCCTACACCAATGAGGCCGGAGCCGCAAACAGCTTGGCTTTTTCCCTGGCACCGTCTGCCAGCGCTCATCAAAATAACCACACGATGGCGCTGTCGACTAACAAAAGAAGGAAACGCACCGAGGCCAGCTCCAAAGGACAGAGCCCAGTTGGAAACGTCCCTGCTCTCAAATTAACTGTGCCAGGAAAAAAAGACATTGCTGATCTTCCCCCTCCAAGTGTGCAAACACTTTTGCACCACACTCAAAGGGCAACACAAAATCCTCTGCCCTAACAAACATTTTCACTCTCGCAGAGTCCGGTAACAAACTCAAAGACATCCGCTCAACAAATGTGCCAGCTGAGAGAGAAAGTTCTTTGCTGCCTACAATTTCAACTTCACCCATCAAACAATGAACACACACCCTGCTATTAGCACTTTTCTTTTCTGCTCTACGCTCCTAAGCTTTCAGTCTCAGAGTCAAGATCCAAGCAGCATGGCAACAGGGACTACTCACACACTAAAGCTACAAGGACAAAAAGCTCAACAACTTGCTGTCTAGATTCCCACTGTCAGTTCAACAGCTCTAACCCACAGGGAAACCTCTTGGGAAAAACCTTTAAATTCACTGAGACCACCCAAAGTGCCCATCCAAACTTAATTTCTTTGCCAAAGCGAATAACAAGAAGCTCATTTCAGGAGAAATGGAGTCCCCTCCTCCAAAATCCAAAACATCCAGTGACTGATCCCATACAATGGTGTCAGAACACTCTTACTAGAGGCAGACAGCCTTCCAAAGATGGATACTGACTCAATGACTGTACAAATTGAGGGAGTGCTTCCAAATATGCCGGCACAAGAAGCTGCTGTCGTCCTTGAGCTGCGTGACACAGCTTCTTATCTGCACCTCCAACTCTGGGGCTACGTGCTTTCCTTCCCATGAGAAAGCATTGCCATTCTCCTTCAGGAACTTACCAAGCCAAACTGTACGCCATGTCCTGTACTATGTCCAACAATGGCTCCTGCACAGAAGGGTCTACGACATAAATATCTTGCTGGACTATACCTCCTCATGGTACCTTTAACGCCTGCCCTATTACATTGTCACTATATCTTTTACTTGCCAAGGAAAGGCACTCAGAGTCACTTGGCTTTGCCTTGCCTTTGATGCTGTGGCTAGTCTACTCTTGTTTTGCTTGCTTGCTTATGTGTGCCTTGCCTGGCAAGACCTAGAAAGACCTTCCTTGCTTTGCTTTGCCTTGCCTACCGCTCTTTGCAATGCAAACCAAGTGTAGGCGCAATTGTAGGCGAGTCAAGGGAGAAACTGACAAGGCTGGAGCCATGAGGGGCAAGCAAATGGAGTGGTAGGTGAGAGAAGGCCCAGAACTTCTAGGCAAGGATGGGCATAGGAAGGCCAGGCAGAAACTGGAAGGCCTAGGCAAGGCTAGGTTTCCCTGGAGGAAAGCAGTCAAGTGTGGGCAGGTCAAGTGTGGGCGTAGGCACTGGAGGGAGTGCAAGGCTAGGGAGGCAAGGCAGGGCAAGGCAAGGAAACTTTGGGGTCACCAAGGCAAGACAAATGAGAGGTACATTCAAAGACTGCTGGTACACAAAAGGGGCTAGGACAGACTTCTCTGTCTGGCCTTGATCTCATATGGGCCATCTCTAATCTGCACCTAATACACTTGGATTACCTGCTTTCCTTGGTATACAAAAGAACTGTCATTCTGGTCCTGAAGCGCAAAGGTGAAATGTGAATTTTATGTCCAAAATTCAAGACATGTAAGGATAGGTGCCAGAAGCAAGCTGCCAGGACAGATGGGTGTGCTTGCACGTGACCTCTTTTGGGCTTCCTCTCACATGCTCCTGAAACGCTGGAGGTACGTGAAAGCCTTGAGAGTCCTAGGAGAAGCAGGCAGGGCAAGGCAAGATGAAGAAATTCCGCAAAAAGAGGGGTATTGAATTCCAGGTGGGGGACGAGTGAGCAAGGGAATGCAAGGCAAGGGAGAGGAGAGGTTCAAAGGTAACGCCAAGAAAAGTGGTGGCTTTGCCAGGCAAGACAAAGGAGAGGCAAGCAAGGCAATGAGAGTCCTAGAAGGAGAAGGAAATGAAAGATTGGAGCTGGACAAAGGGGAAGGGAAACTGGACAAAGTGGCAAGGGGGATGGGTGGTGCAAGGCACTGGACTGGTAGGAAGGGCAAGGGAAAGACATGGATGGGTCAGGAAGGAAGAGGAAAACAATGGCCAGGAATGACAAAGAAATGCAAGGTTGGATAGGAAAGGAAAGGCAAGGCAATGTAGGGAAGGGGTAGGCCAGACAATGGGTGTCTTAAGAGGAAAAGTATGCATAGCAAGGCCAAGAGAAAAGCGGTAAAGAAGTTAGCGTGGGGGATAGGTGAGTGTAGCTGAGAAAGAAAGAAAATGCCTCATTCCAGTTTGTATGTATGTATGTGTGTGTGAAGTTTGCAGGATGTAAAGCAGAAGAAAGCAGTGACTTGATGGTGGAGTGAATGGATGCTTTTGAATACACGTGGCAAGGTCCAAGCAAACTATTTGTCTTGGCACATCTGTGTCCCATAAACTTCTTAGTTTAGATTCAGACTGTAAGCGGGACAGAGAACACCCCTAAAATTACAGCTGAGCAAGAAAGCAGGTCGCATCAGCATGTTTTAAAGGAAGCAGTTTTTTTGTGTGAGAAGAAAATGGACATATGAGACTCCAGCAGTATCGACGTTCAGCTTAGAAGCAAAGTGCAATGATTCCGTACAAACTCTGAAAATGAAACGCAGCAATAAAAAGGCAATGGGACATGTCAGCGAAAGCTTTGTGGCCAAGCAGGGTGAGATGTTTGAAGCAGAACCACAGTTTGGTTTCACTAAGGATCCATCATGGTGGATTGCAAACATGTGCCAAGACAACACATATTCTGCAGCTGTTGCAGCTCTCCGCAGGAACACTAGCGCTTTCCCTTAGACTCTAAAATGCAGAGAAATGGCCTGCGCAGCGCAGAAGCTATTTGTGCTGCTTGTACACCTCTTCCAACCCCTCAGTGGAAACTATTGCGCCTGCCTTTAGACTCTGAGATCCAGAGAACACAATGGTAGAGGCAGTGGAGAATGGAAGGAGAGAGTGAAGTTTGATGAGTGAGTTTGATGTGACTTATGTGGAGCACGCAGAAAATGTAGCCCCGTACTGGTTTTTACACCTGGAGCCTATTTCTGTAAGACATTTCAGGTGGACATTTTTGATCAAGAAGCCAGAGTGAAAAAATTGACAGCAGGTCTCTCTGGGAAAGAAAAAGCAGCAAGGCGTCGTGTGCCATTTAAATGCTGCTATAAGAAGGGCATACTTTAGCAGCATCTCTCTTGACACTTCTATCTGTGTAATCTCTAGCTGCTTGGACACAGCGACACTGAAAATAATTGTACTGCAAATACCAAGTTACACAGGGAAAAAGGCTAGGTCAGCAAATGCCTTCTGTCCTGGCACATCTCTCAGTCAGAACTCCAGCTGAAAAATTTTGCTGTAATGATGGACTTTGCCACTTGGAGAGAATTTATATAGTTGGGAAGAAACATTCAAAGCCCTAGTGCATTTCGTCTATTTTACGGACTGCAAAGGCACTATGAAGGCCAGCCCTAGCTTTTTGTTGGACTTTTTCTTTTTGAGTAGCTGCTGGACGTTTTGAAGCGGTTTGGGATCTGCTAGAGTGCAAGGTAATACATAGAGTTTGAGGAAAGTGATATACACATTTTATATCTCCAGGGAGGTGGATGTAGTTCAGTGTGTGCGAGTTACATGTTGAGCAGCTGATCACACAGAAAAGAAGAGGCTGCGCTGCAATTGCCTTTTCATTTGCAGCTTATAAACTGCACAGCCCACAATGAAACAATTCCACTTCCTTCTGTGCTACATACAGGATCACATTCTCTCAGTCTCTAAGAGCCAGGACCCCCAGCGGAGCTCTTCCCTGCGCTGCTCCTACACCAATGAGGCCGGAGCCGCAAACAGCTTGGCTTTTTCCCTGGCACCGTCTGCCAGCGCTCATCAAAATAACCACACGATGGCGCTGTCGACTAACAAAAGAAGGAAACGCACCAAGGCCAGCTCCAAAGGACAGAGCCGAGTTGGAAACGTACCTGCTCTCAAATTAACTGTGCCAGGAAAAAAAGACTTTGCTGATCTTCCCCTTCCAAGTGTGCAAACACTTTTGCACCACACTCAAAGGGCAACACAAAATCCTCTGCCCTAACAAACATTTTCACTCTCGCAGAGTCCGGTAACAAACTCAAAGACATCCGCTCAACAAATGTGCCAGCTGAGAGAGAAAGTTCTTTGCTGCCTACAATTTCAACTTCACCCATCAAACAATGAACACACACCCTGCTATTAGCACTTTTCTTTTCTGCTCTACGCTCCTAAGCTTTCAGTCTCAGAGTCAAGATCCAAGCAGCATGGCAACAGGGACTACTCACACACTAAAGCTACAAGGACAAAAAGCTCAACAACTTGCTGTCTAGATTCCCACTGTCAGTTCAACAGCTCTAACCCACAGGGAAACCTCTTGGGAAAAACCTTTAAATTCACTGAGACCACCCAAAGTGCCCATCCAAACTTAATTTCTTTGCCAAAGAGAAGAACAAGAAGCTCATTTCAAGAGAAATGGCATCCCCTCCTCCAAAATCCAAAACATCCAGTGACTGATCCCATACAATGGTGACAGAACACTCTTACTAGAGGCAGACAGCCTTCCAAAGATGGATACTGACTCAATGACTGTACAAATTGAGGGAGTGCTTCCAAATATGCCGGCACAAGAAGCTGCTGTCGTCCTTGAGCTGCGCGACACAGCTTCTTATCTGCACCTCCAACTCTGGGGCTACGTGCTTTCCTTCCCATGAGAAAGCATTGCCATTCTCCTTCAGGAACTTACCAAGCCAAACTGTACGCCATGTCCTGTACTATGTCCAACAATGGCTCCTGCACAGAAGGGTCTACGACATAAATATCTTGCTGGACTATACCTCCTCATGGTACCTTTAACGCCTGCCCTATTACATTGTCACTATATCTTTTACTTGCCAAGGAAAGGCACTCAGAGTCATTTGGCCTTGCCTTGCCTTTGATGCTGTGGCTAGTCTACTCTTGTTTTGCTTGCTTGCTTATGTGTGCCTTGCCTGGCAAGACCTAGAAAGACCTTCCTTGCTTTGCTTTGCCTTGCCTACCGCTCTTTGCAATGCAAACCAAGTGTAGGCGCAATTGTAGGCGAGTCAAGGGAGAAACTGACAAGGCTGGAGCCATGAGGGGCAAGCAAATGGAGTGGTAGGTGAGAGAAGGCCCAGAACTTCTAGGCAAGGATGGGCATAGGAAGGCCAGGCAGAAACAGGAAGGCCTAGGCAAGGCTAGGTTTCCCTGGAGGAAAGCAGTCAAGTGTGGGCAGGTCAAGTGTGGGCGTAGGCACTGGAGGGAGTGCAAGGCTAGGGAGGCAAGGCAGGGCAAGGCAAGGAAACTTTGGGGTCACCAAGGCAAGACAAATGAGAGGTACATTCAAAGACTGCTGGTACACAAAAGGGGCTAGGACAGACTTCTCTGTCTGGCCTTGATCTCATATGGGCCATCTCTAATCTGCACCTAATACACTTGGATTACCTGCTTTCCTTGGTATACAAAAGAACTGTCATTCTGGTCCTGAAGCGCAAAGGTGAAATGTGAATTTTATGTCCAAAATTCAAGACATGTAAGGATAGGTGCCAGAAGCAAGCTGCCAGGACAGATGGGTGTGCTTGCACGTGACCTCTTTTGGGCTTCCTCTCACATGCTCCTGAAACGCTGGAGGTACGTGAAAGCCTTGAGAGTCCTAGGAGAAGCAGGCAGGGCAAGGCAAGATGAAGAAATTCCGCAAAAAGAGGGGTATTGAATTCCAGGTGGGGGACGAGTGAGCAAGGGAATGCAAGGCAAGGGAGAGGAGAGGTTCAAAGGTAACGCCAAGAAAAGTGGTGGCTTTGCCAGGCAAGACAAAGGAGAGGCAAGCAAGGCAATGAGAGTCCTAGAAGGAGAAGGAAATGAAAGATTGGAGCTGGACAAAGGGGAAGGGAAACTGGACAAAGTGGCAAGGGGGATGGGTGGTGCAAGGCACTGGACTGGTAGGAAGGGCAAGGGAAAGACATGGATGGGTCAGGAAGGAAGAGGAAAACAATGGCCAGGAATGACAAAGAAATGCAAGGTTGGATAGGAAAGGAAAGGCAAGGCAATGTAGGGAAGGGGTAGGCCAGACAATGGGTGTCTTAAGAGGAAAAGTATGCATAGCAAGGCCAAGAGAAAAGCGGTAAAGAAGTTAGCGTGGGGGATAGGTGAGTGTAGCTGAGAAAGAAAGAAAATGCCTCATTCCAGTTTGTATGTATGTATGTGTGTGTGAAGTTTGCAGGATGTAAAGCAGAAGAAAGCAGTGACTTGATGGTGGAGTGAATGGATGCTTTTGAATACACGTGGCAAGGTCCAAGCAAACTATTTGTCTTGGCACATCTGTGTCCCATAAACTTCTTAGTTTAGATTCAGACTGTAAGCGGGACAGAGAACACCCCTAAAATTACAGCTGAGCAAGAAAGCAGGTCGCATCAGCATGTTTTAAAGGAAGCAGTTTTTTTGTGTGAGAAGAAAATGGACATATGAGACTCCAGCAGTATCGACGTTCAGCTTAGAAGCAAAGTGCAATGATTCCGTACAAACTCTGAAAATGAAACGCAGCAATAAAAAGGCAATGGGACATGTCAGCGAAAGCTTTGTGGCCAAGCAGGGTGAGATGTTTGAAGCAGAACCACAGTTTGGTTTCACTAAGGATCCATCATGGTGGATTGCAAACATGTGCCAAGACAACACATATTCTGCAGCTGTTGCAGCTCTCCGCAGGAACACTAGCGCTTTCCCTTAGACTCTAAAATGCAGAGAAATGGCCTGCGCAGCGCAGAAGCTATTTGTGCTGCTTGTACACCTCTTCCAACCCCTCAGTGGAAACTATTGCGCCTGCCTTTAGACTCTGAGATCCAGAGAACACAATGGTAGAGGCAGTGGAGAATGGAAGGAGAGAGTGAAGTTTGATGAGTGAGTTTGATGTGACTTATGTGGAGCACGCAGAAAATGTAGCCCCGTACTGGTTTTTACACCTGGAGCCTATTTCTGTAAGACATTTCAGGTGGACATTTTTGATCAAGAAGCCAGAGTGAAAAAATTGACAGCAGGTCTCTCTGGGAAAGAAAAAGCAGCAAGGCGTCGTGTGCCATTTAAATGCTGCTATAAGAAGGGCATACTTTAGCAGCATCTCTCTTGACACTTCTATCTGTGTAATCTCTAGCTGCTTGGACACAGCGACACTGAAAATAATTGTACTGCAAATACCAAGTTACACAGGGAAAAAGGCTAGGTCAGCAAATGCCTTCTGTCCTGGCACATCTCTCAGTCAGAACTCCAGCTGAAAAATTTTGCTGTAATGATGGACTTTGCCACTTGGAGAGAATTTATATAGTTGGGAAGAAACATTCAAAGCCCTAGTGCATTTCGTCTATTTTACGGACTGCAAAGGCACTATGAAGGCCAGCCCTAGCTTTTTGTTGGACTTTTTCTTTTTGAGTAGCTGCTGGACGTTTTGAAGCGGTTTGGGATCTGCTAGAGTGCAAGGTAATACATAGAGTTTGAGGAAAGTGATATACACATTTTATATCTCCAGGGAGGTGGATGCAGTTCAGTGTGTGCGAGTTACACGTTGAGCAGCTGATCACACAGAAAAGAAGAGGCTGCGCTGCAATTGCCTTTTCATTTGCAGCTTATAAACTGCACAGCCCACAATGAAACAATTCCACTTCCTTCTGTGCTACATACAGGATCCCATTCTCTCAGTCTCTAAGAGCCAGGACCCCCAGCGGAGCTCTTCCCTGCGCTGCTCCTACACCAATGAGGCCGGAGCCGCAAACAGCTTGGCTTTTTCCCTGGCACCGTCTGCCAGCGCTCATCAAAATAACCACACGATGGCGATGTCGACTAACAAAAGAAGGAAACGCACCGAGGCCAGCTCCAAAGGACAGAGCCCAGTTGGAAACGTCCCTGCTCTCAAATTAACTGTGCCAGGAAAAAAAGACTTTGCTGATCTTCCCCCTCCAAGTGTGCAAACACTTTTGCACCACACTCAAAGGGCAACACAAAATCCTCTGCCCTAACAAACATTTTCACTCTCGCAGAGTCCGGTAACAAACTCAAAGACATCCGCTCAACAAATGTGCCAGCTGAGAGAGAAAGTTCTTTGCTGCCTACAATTTCAACTTCACCCATCAAACAATGAACACACACCCTGCTATTAGCACTTTTCTTTTCTGCTCTACGCTCCTAAGCTTTCAGTCTCAGAGTCAAGATCCAAGCAGCATGGCAACAGGGACTACTCACACACTAAAGCTACAAGGACAAAAAGCTCAACAACTTGCTGTCTAGATTCCCACTGTCAGTTCAACAGCTCTAACCCACAGGGAAACCTCTTGGGAAAAACCTTTAAATTCACTGAGACCACCCAAAGTGCCCATCCAAACTTAATTTCTTTGCCAAAGAGAAGAACAAGAAGCTCATTTCAAGAGAAATGGCATCCCCTCCTCCAAAATCCAAAACATCCAGTGACTGATCCCATACAATGGTGACAGAACACTCTTACTAGAGGCAGACAGCCTTCCAAAGATGGATACTGACTCAATGACTGTACAAATTGAGGGAGTGCTTCCAAATATGCCGGCACAAGAAGCTGCTGTCGTCCTTGAGCTGCGCGACACAGCTTCTTATCTGCACCTCCAACTCTGGGGCTACGTGCTTTCCTTCCCATGAGAAAGCATTGCCATTCTCCTTCAGGAACTTACCAAGCCAAACTGTACGCCATGTCCTGTACTATGTCCAACAATGGCTCCTGCACAGAAGGGTCTACGACATAAATATCTTGCTGGACTATACCTCCTCATGGTACCTTTAACGCCTGCCCTATTACATTGTCACTATATCTTTTACTTGCCAAGGAAAGGCACTCAGAGTCATTTGGCCTTGCCTTGCCTTTGATGCTGTGGCTAGTCTACTCTTGTTTTGCTTGCTTGCTTATGTGTGCCTTGCCTGGCAAGACCTAGAAAGACCTTCCTTGCTTTGCTTTGCCTTGCCTACCGCTCTTTGCAATGCAAACCAAGTGTAGGCGCAATTGTAGGCGAGTCAAGGGAGAAACTGACAAGGCTGGAGCCATGAGGGGCAAGCAAATGGAGTGGTAGGTGAGAGAAGGCCCAGAACTTCTAGGCAAGGATGGGCATAGGAAGGCCAGGCAGAAACAGGAAGGCCTAGGCAAGGCTAGGTTTCCCTGGAGGAAAGCAGTCAAGTGTGGGCAGGTCAAGTGTGGGCGTAGGCACTGGAGGGAGTGCAAGGCTAGGGAGGCAAGGCAGGGCAAGGCAAGGAAACTTTGGGGTCACCAAGGCAAGACAAATGAGAGGTACATTCAAAGACTGCTGGTACACAAAAGGGGCTAGGACAGACTTCTCTGTCTGGCCTTGATCTCATATGGGCCATCTCTAATCTGCACCTAATACACTTGGATTACCTGCTTTCCTTGGTATACAAAAGAACTGTCATTCTGGTCCTGAAGCGCAAAGGTGAAATGTGAATTTTATGTCCAAAATTCAAGACATGTAAGGATAGGTGCCAGAAGCAAGCTGCCAGGACAGATGGGTGTGCTTGCACGTGACCTCTTTTGGGCTTCCTCTCACATGCTCCTGAAACGCTGGAGGTACGTGAAAGCCTTGAGAGTCCTAGGAGAAGCAGGCAGGGCAAGGCAAGATGAAGAAATGCCGCAAAAAGAGGGGTATTGAATTCCAGGTGGGGGACGAGTGAGCAAGGGAATGCAAGGCAAGGGAGAGGAGAGGTTCAAAGGTAACGCCAAGAAAAGTGGTGGCTTTGCCAGGCAAGACAAAGGAGAGGCAAGCAAGGCAATGAGAGTCCTAGAAGGAGAAGGAAATGAAAGATTGGAGCTGGACAAAGGGGAAGGGAAACTGGACAAAGTGGCAAGGGGGATGGGTGGTGCAAGGCACTGGACTGGTAGGAAGGGCAAGGGAAAGACATGGATGGGTCAGGAAGGAAGAGGAAAACAATGGCCAGGAATGACAAAGAAATGCAAGGTTGGATAGGAAAGGAAAGGCAAGGCAATGTAGGGAAGGGGTAGGCCAGACAATGGGTGTCTTAAGAGGAAAAGTATGCATAGCAAGGCCAAGAGAAAAGCGGTAAAGAAGTTAGCGTGGGGGATAGGTGAGTGTAGCTGAGAAAGAAAGAAAATGCCTCATTCCAGTTTGTATGTATGTATGTGTGTGTGAAGTTTGCAGGATGTAAAGCAGAAGAAAGCAGTGACTTGATGGTGGAGTGAATGGATGCTTTTGAATACACGTGGCAAGGTCCAAGCAAACTATTTGTCTTGGCACATCTGTGTCCCATAAACTTCTTAGTTTAGATTCAGACTGTAAGCGGGACAGAGAACACCCCTAAAATTACAGCTGAGCAAGAAAGCAGGTCGCATCAGCATGTTTTAAAGGAAGCAGTTTTTTTGTGTGAGAAGAAAATGGACATATGAGACTCCAGCAGTATCGACGTTCAGCTTAGAAGCAAAGTGCAATGATTCCGTACAAACTCTGAAAATGAAACGCAGCAATAAAAAGGCAATGGGACATGTCAGCGAAAGCTTTGTGGCCAAGCAGGGTGAGATGTTTGAAGCAGAACCACAGTTTGGTTTCACTAAGGATCCATCATGGTGGATTGCAAACATGTGCCAAGACAACACATATTCTGCAGCTGTTGCAGCTCTCCGCAGGAACACTAGCGCTTTCCCTTAGACTCTAAAATGCAGAGAAATGGCCTGCGCAGCGCAGAAGCTATTTGTGCTGCTTGTACACCTCTTCCAACCCCTCAGTGGAAACTATTGCGCCTGCCTTTAGACTCTGAGATCCAGAGAACACAATGGTAGAGGCAGTGGAGAATGGAAGGAGAGAGTGAAGTTTGATGAGTGAGTTTGATGTGACTTATGTGGAGCACGCAGAAAATGTAGCCCCGTACTGGTTTTTACACCTGGAGCCTATTTCTGTAAGACATTTCAGGTGGACATTTTTGATCAAGAAGCCAGAGTGAAAAAATTGACAGCAGGTCTCTCTGGGAAAGAAAAAGCAGCAAGGCGTCGTGTGCCATTTAAATGCTGCTATAAGAAGGGCATACTTTAGCAGCATCTCTCTTGACACTTCTATCTGTGTAATCTCTAGCTGCTTGGACACAGCGACACTGAAAATAATTGTACTGCAAATACCAAGTTACACAGGGAAAAAGGCTAGGTCAGCAAATGCCTTCTGTCCTGGCACATCTCTCAGTCAGAACTCCAGCTGAAAAATTTTGCTGTAATGATGGACTTTGCCACTTGGAGAGAATTTATATAGTTGGGAAGAAACATTCAAAGCCCTAGTGCATTTCGTCTATTTTACGGACTGCAAAGGCACTATGAAGGCCAGCCCTAGCTTTTTGTTGGACTTTTTCTTTTTGAGTAGCTGCTGGACGTTTTGAAGCGGTTTGGGATCTGCTAGAGTGCAAGGTAATACATAGAGTTTGAGGAAAGTGATATACACATTTTATATCTCCAGGGAGGTGGATGCAGTTCAGTGTGTGCGAGTTACACGTTGAGCAGCTGATCACACAGAAAAGAAGAGGCTGCGCTGCAATTGCCTTTTCATTTGCAGCTTATAAACTGCACAGCCCACAATGAAACAATTCCACTTCCTTCTGTGCTACATACAGGATCCCATTCTCTCAGTCTCTAAGAGCCAGGACCCCCAGCGGAGCTCTTCCCTGCGCTGCTCCTACACCAATGAGGCCGGAGCCGCAAACAGCTTGGCTTTTTCCCTGGCACCGTCTGCCAGCGCTCATCAAAATAACCACACGATGGCGATGTCGACTAACAAAAGAAGGAAACGCACCGAGGCCAGCTCCAAAGGACAGAGCCCAGTTGGAAACGTCCCTGCTCTCAAATTAACTGTGCCAGGAAAAAAAGACTTTGCTGATCTTCCCCCTCCAAGTGTGCAAACACTTTTGCACCACACTCAAAGGGCAACACAAAATCCTCTGCCCTAACAAACATTTTCACTCTCGCAGAGTCCGGTAACAAACTCAAAGACATCCGCTCAACAAATGTGCCAGCTGAGAGAGAAAGTTCTTTGCTGCCTACAATTTCAACTTCACCCATCAAACAATGAACACACACCCTGCTATTAGCACTTTTCTTTTCTGCTCTACGCTCCTAAGCTTTCAGTCTCAGAGTCAAGATCCAAGCAGCATGGCAACAGGGACTACTCACACACTAAAGCTACAAGGACAAAAAGCTCAACAACTTGCTGTCTAGATTCCCACTGTCAGTTCAACAGCTCTAACCCACAGGGAAACCTCTTGGGAAAAACCTTTAAATTCACTGAGACCACCCAAAGTGCCCATCCAAACTTAATTTCTTTGCCAAAGCGAATAACAAGAAGCTCATTTCAAGAGAAATGGCATCCCCTCCTCCAAAATCCAAAACATCCAGTGACTGATCCCATACAATGGTGTCAGAACACTCTTACTAGAGGCAGACAGCCTTCCAAAGATGGATACTGACTCAATGACTGTACAAATTGAGGGAGTGCTTCCAAATATGCCGGCACAAGAAGCTGCTGTCGTCCTTGAGCTGCGCGACACAGCTTCTTATCTGCACCTCCAACTCTGGGGCTACGTGCTTTCCTTCCCATGAGAAAGCATTGCCATTCTCCTTCAGGAACTTACCAAGCCAAGTTGTATGCCATGTCCTGTACTATGTCCAACAATGGCTCTTGCACAGAAGGGTCTACGACATAAATATCTTGCTGGACTATACCTCCTCATGGTACCTTTAACGCCTGCCCTATTACATTGTCACTATATCTTTTACTTGCCAAGGAAAGGCACTCAGAGTCACTTGGCCTTGCCTTGCCTTTGATGCTGTGGCTAGTCTACTCTTGTTTTGCTTGCTTGCTTATGTGTGCCTTGCCTGGCAAGACCTAGAAAGACCTTCCTTGCTTTGCTTTGCCTTGCCTACCGCTCTTTGCAATGCAAACCAAGTGTAGGCGCAATTGTAGGCAAGTCAAGGGAGAAGCTGACAAGGCTGGAGCCATGAGGGGCAAGCAAATGGAGTGGTAGGTGAGAGAAGGCCCAGAACTTCTAGGCAAGGATGGGCATAGGAAGGCCAGGCAGAAACAGGAAGGCCTAGGCAAGGCTAGGTTTCCCTGGAGGAAAGCAGTCAAGTGTGGGCAGGTCAAGTGTGGGCGTAGGCACTGGAGGGAGTGCAAGGCTAGGGAGGCAAGGCAGGGCAAGGCAAGGAAACTTTGGGGTCACCAAGGCAAGACAAATGAGAGGTACATTCAAAGACTGCTGGTACACAAAAGGGGCTAGGACAGACTTCTCTGTCTGGCCTTGATCTCATATGGGCCATCTCTAATCTGCACCTAATACACTTGGATTACCTGCTTTCCTTGGTATACAAAAGAACTGTCATTCTGGTCCTGAAGCGCAAAGGTGAAATGTGAATTTTATGTCCAAAATTCAAGACATGTAAGGATAGGTGCCAGAAGCAAGCTGCCAGGACAGATGGGTGTGCTTGCACGTGACCTCTTTTGGGCTTCCTCTCACATGCTCCTGAAACGCTGGAGGTACGTGAAAGCCTTGAGAGTCCTAGGAGAAGCAGGCAGGGCAAGGCAAGATGAAGAAATGCCGCAAAAAGAGGGGTATTGAATTCCAGGTGGGGGACGAGTGAGCAAGGGAATGCAAGGCAAGGGAGAGGAGAGGTTCAAAGGTAACGCCAAGAAAAGTGGTGGCTTTGCCAGGCAAGACAAAGGAGAGGCAAGCAAGGCAATGAGAGTCCTAGAAGGAGAAGGAAATGAAAGATTGGAGCTGGACAAAGGGGAAGGGAAACTGGACAAAGTGGCAAGGGGGATGGGTGGTGCAAGGCACTGGACTGGTAGGAAGGGCAAGGGAAAGACATGGATGGGTCAGGAAGGAAGAGGAAAACAATGGCCAGGAATGACAAAGAAATGCAAGGTTGGATAGGAAAGGAAAGGCAAGGCAATGTAGGGAAGGGGTAGGCCAGACAATGGGTGTCTTAAGAGGAAAAGTATGCATAGCAAGGCCAAGAGAAAAGCGGTAAAGAAGTTAGCGTGGGGGATAGGTGAGTGTAGCTGAGAAAGAAAGAAAATGCCTCATTCCAGTTTGTATGTATGTATGTGTGTGTGAAGTTTGCAGGATGTAAAGCAGAAGAAAGCAGTGACTTGATGGTGGAGTGAATGGATGCTTTTGAATACACGTGGCAAGGTCCAAGCAAACTATTTGTCTTGGCACATCTGTGTCCCATAAACTTCTTAGTTTAGATTCAGACTGTAAGCGGGACAGAGAACACCCCTAAAATTACAGCTGAGCAAGAAAGCAGGTCGCATCAGCATGTTTTAAAGGAAGCAGTTTTTTTGTGTGAGAAGAAAATGGACATATGAGACTCCAGCAGCATCGACGTTCAGCTTAGAAGCAAAGTGCAATGATTCCGTACAAACTCTGAAAATGAAACGCAGCAATAAAAAGGCAATGGGACATGTCAGCGAAAGCTTTGTGGCCAAGCAGGGTGAGATGTTTGAAGCAGAACCACAGTTTGGTTTCACTAAGGATCCATCATGGTGGATTGCAAACATGTGCCAAGACAACACATATTCTGCAGCTGTTGCAGCTCTCCGCAGGAACACTAGCGCTTTCCCTTAGACTCTAAAATGCAGAGAAATGGCCTGCGCAGCGCAGAAGCTATTTGTGCTGCTTGTACACCTCTTCCAACCCCTCAGTGGAAACTATTGCGCCTGCCTTTAGACTCTGAGATCCAGAGAACACAATGGTAGAGGCAGTGGAGAATGGAAGGAGAGAGTGAAGTTTGATGAGTGAGATTGATGTGACTTATGTGGAGCACGCAGAAAATGTAGCCCCGTACTGGTTTTTACACCTGGAGCCTATTTCTGTAAGACATTTCAGGTGGACATTTTTGATCAAGAAGCCAGAGTGAAAAAATTGACAGCAGGTCTCTCTGGGAAAGAAAAAGCAGCAAGGCGTCGTGTGCCATTTAAATGCTGCTATAAGAAGGGCATACTTTAGCAGCATCTCTCTTGACACTTCTATCTGTGTAATCTCTAGCTGCTTGGACACAGCGACACTGAAAATAATTGTACTGCAAATACCAAGTTACACAGGGAAAAAGGCTAGGTCAGCAAATGCCTTCTGTCCTGGCACATCTCTCAGTCAGAACTCCAGCTGAAAAATTTTGCTGTAATGATGGACTTTGCCACTTGGAGAGAATTTATATAGTTGGGAAGAAACATTCAAAGCCCTAGTGCATTTCGTCTATTTTACGGACTGCAAAGGCACTATGAAGGCCAGCCCTAGCTTTTTGTTGGACTTTTTCTTTTTGAGTAGCTGCTGGACGTTTTGAAGCGGTTTGGGATCTGCTAGAGTGCAAGGTAATACATAGAGCTTGAGGAAAGTGATATACACATTTTATATCTCCAGGGAGGTGGATGCAGTTCAGTGTGTGCGAGTTACACGTTGAGCAGCTGATCACACAGAAAAGAAGAGGCTGCGCTGCAATTGCCTTTTCATTTGCAGCTTATAAACTGCACAGCCCACAATGAAACAATTCCACTTCCTTCTGTGCTACATACAGGATCCCATTCTCTCAGTCTCTAAGAGCCAGGACCCCCAGCGGAGCTCTTCCCTGCGCTGCTCCTACACCAATGAGGCCGGAGCCGCAAACAGCTTGGCTTTTTCCCTGGCACCGTCTGCCAGCGCTCATCAAAATAACCACACGATGGCGATGTCGACTAACAAAAGAAGGAAACGCACCGAGGCCAGCTCCAAAGGACAGAGCCGAGTTGGAAACGTCCCTGCTCTCAAATTAACTGTGCCAGGAAAAAAAGACTTTGCTGATCTTCCCCCTCCAAGTGTGCAAACACTTTTGCACCACACTCAAAGGGCAACACGAAATCCTCTGCCCTAACAAACATTTTCACTCTCGCAGAGTCCGGTAACAAACTCAAAGACATCCGCTCAACAAATGTGCCAGCTGAGAGAGAAAGTTCTTTGCTGCCTACAATTTCAACTTCACCCATCAAACAATGAACACACACCCTGCTATTAGCACTTTTCTTTTCTGCTCTACGCTCCTAAGCTTTCAGTCTCAGAGTCAAGATCCAAGCAGCATGGCAACAGGGACTACTCACACACTAAAGCTACAAGGACAAAAAGCTCAACAACTTGCTGTCTAGATTCCCACTGTCAGTTCAACAGCTCTAACCCACAGGGAAACCTCTTGGGAAAAACCTTTAAATTCACTGAGACCACCCAAAGTGCCCATCCAAACTTAATTTCTTTGCCAAAGAGAAGAACAAGAAGCTCATTTCAAGAGAAATGGCATCCCCTCCTCCAAAATCCAAAACATCCAGTGACTGATCCCATACAATGGTGTCAGAACACTCTTACTAGAGGCAGACAGCCTTCCAAAGATGGATACTGACTCAATGACTGTACAAATTGAGGGAGTGCTTCCAAATATGCCGGCACAAGAAGCTGCTGTCGTCCTTGAGCTGCGCGACACAGCTTCTTATCTGCACCTCCAACTCTGGGGCTACGTGCTTTCCTTCCCATGAGAAAGCATTGCCATTCTCCTTCAGGAACTTACCAAGCCAAACTGTACGCCATGTCCTGTACTATGTCCAACAATGGCTCCTGCACAGAAGGGTCTACGACATAAATATCTTGCTGGACTATACCTCCTCATGGTACCTTTAACGCCTGCCCTATTACATTGTCACTATATCTTTTACTTGCCAAGGAAAGGCACTCAGAGTCACTTGGCCTTGCCTTGCCTTTGATGCTGTGGCTAGTCTACTCTTGTTTTGCTTGCTTGCTTATGTGTGCCTTGCCTGGCAAGACCTAGAAAGACCTTCCTTGCTTTGCTTTGCCTTGCCTACCGCTCTTTGCAATGCAAACCAAGTGTAGGCGCAATTGTAGGCGAGTCAAGGGAGAAACTGACAAGGCTGGAGCCATGAGGGGCAAGCAAATGGAGTGGTAGGTGAGAGAAGGCCCAGAACTTCTAGGCAAGGATGGGCATAGGAAGGCCAGGCAGAAACAGGAAGGCCTAGACAAGGCTAGGTTTCCCTGGAGGAAAGCAGTCAAGTGTGGGCAGGTCAAGTGTGGGCGTAGGCACTGGAGGGAGTGCAAGGCTAGGGAGGCAAGGCAGGGCAAGGCAAGGAAACTTTGGGGTCACCAAGGCGAGACAAATGAGAGGTACATTCAAAGACTGCTGGTACACAAAAGGGGCTAGGACAGACTTCTCTGTCTGGCCTTGATCTCATATGGGCCATCTCTAATCTGCACCTAATACACTTGGATTACCTGCTTTCCTTGGTATACAAAAGAACTGTCATTCTGGTCCTGAAGCGCAAAGGTGAAATGTGAATTTTATGTCCAAAATTCAAGACATGTAAGGATAGGTGCCAGAAGCAAGCTGCCAGGACAGATGGGTGTGCTTGCACGTGACCTCTTTTGGGCTTCCTCTCACATGCTCCTGAAACGCTGGAGGTACGTGAAAGCCTTGAGAGTCCTAGGAGAAGCAGGCAGGGCAAGGCAAGATGAAGAAATGCCGCAAAAAGAGGGGTATTGAATTCCAGGTGGGGGACGAGTGAGCAAGGGAATGCAAGGCAAGGGAGAGGAGAGGTTCAAAGGTAACGCCAAGAAAAGTGGTGGCTTTGCCAGGCAAGACAAAGGAGAGGCAAGCAAGGCAATGAGAGTCCTAGAAGGAGAAGGAAATGAAAGATTGGAGCTGGACAAAGGGGAAGGGAAACTGGACAAAGTGGCAAGGGGGATGGGTGGTGCAAGGCACTGGACTGGTAGGAAGGGCAAGGGAAAGACATGGATGGGTCAGGAAGGAAGAGGAAAACAATGGCCAGGAATGACAAAGAAATGCAAGGTTGGATAGGAAAGGAAAGGCAAGGCAATGTAGGGAAGGGGTAGGCCAGACAATGGGTGTCTTAAGAGGAAAAGTATGCATAGCAAGGCCAAGAGAAAAGCGGTAAAGAAGTTAGCGTGGGGGATAGGTGAGTGTAGCTGAGAAAGAAAGAAAATGCCTCATTCCAGTTTGTATGTATGTATGTGTGTGTGAAGTTTGCAGGATGTAAAGCAGAAGAAAGCAGTGACTTGATGGTGGAGTGAATGGATGCTTTTGAATACACGTGGCAAGGTCCAAGCAAACTATTTGTCTTGGCACATCTGTGTCCCATAAACTTCTTAGTTTAGATTCAGACTGTAAGCGGGACAGAGAACACCCCTAAAATTACAGCTGAGCAAGAAAGCAGGTCGCATCAGCATGTTTTAAAGGAAGCA
Organism: Poecile atricapillus; assembly: GCF_030490865.1. Lineage (NCBI taxonomy): Eukaryota > Metazoa > Chordata > Aves > Passeriformes > Paridae > Poecile > Poecile atricapillus. Next base: position 75,006,736 of record NC_081288.1, on the reverse strand, counting down.
GTTTTTTTGTGTGAGAAGAAAATGGACATATGAGACTCCAGCAGTATGGACGTTCAGCTTAGAAGCAAAGTGCAATGATTCCGTACAAACTCTGAAAATGAAACGCAGCAATAAAAAGGCAATGGGACATGTCAGCGAAAGCTTTGTGGCCAAGCAGGGTGAGATGTTTGAAGCAGAACCACAGTTTGGTTTCACTAAGGATCCATCATGGTGGATTGCAAACATGTGCCAAGACAACACATATTCTGCAGCTGTTGCAGCTCTCCGCAGGAACACTAGCGCTTTCCCTTAGACTCTAAAATGCAGAGAAATGGCCTGCGCAGCGCAGAAGCTATTTGTGCTGCTTGTACACCTCTTCCAACCCCTCAGTGGAAACTATTGCGCCTGCCTTTAGACTCTGAGATCCAGAGAACACAATGGTAGAGGCAGTGGAGAATGGAAGGAGAGAGTGAAGTTTGATGAGTGAGATTGATGTGACTTATGTGGAGCACGCAGAAAATGTAGCCCCGTACTGGTTTTTACACCTGGAGCCTATTTCTGTAAGACATTTCAGGTGGACATTTTTGATCAAGAAGCCAGAGTGAAAAAATTGACAGCAGGTCTCTCTGGGAAAGAAAAAGCAGCAAGGCGTCGTGTGCCATTTAAATGCTGCTATAAGAAGGGCGTACTTTAGCAGCATCTCTCTTGACACTTCTATCTGTGTAATCTCTAGCTGCTTGGACACAGCGACACTGAAAATAATTGTACTGCAAATACCAAGTTACACAGGGAAAAAGGGTAGGTCAGCAAATGCCTTCTGTCCTGGCACATCTCTCAGTCAGAACTCCAGCTGAAAAATTTTGCTGTAATGATGGACTTTGCCACTTGGAGAGAATTTATATAGTTGGGAAGAAACATTCAAAGCCCTAGTGCATTTCGTCTATTTTACGGACTGCAAAGGCACTATGAAGGCCAGCCCTAGCTTTTTGTTGGACTTTTTCTTTTTGAGTAGCTGCTGGACGTTTTGAAGCGGTTTGGGATCTGCTAGAGTGCAAGGTAATACATAGAGTTTGAGGAAAGTGATATACACATTTTATATCTCCAGGGAGGTGGATGCAGTTCAGTGTGTGCGAGTTACATGTTGAGCAGCTGATCACACAGAAAAGAAGAGGCTGCGCTGCAATTGCCTTTTCATTTGCAGCTTATAAACTGCACAGCCCACAATGAAACAATTCCACTTCCTTCTGTGCTACATACAGGATCACATTCTCTCAGTCTCTAAGAGCCAGGACCCCCAGCGGAGCTCTTCCCTGCGCTGCTCCTACACCAATGAGGCCGGAGCCGCAAACAGCTTGGCTTTTTCCCTGGCACCGTCTGCCAGCGCTCATCAAAATAACCACACGATGGCGCTGTCGACTAACAAAAGAAGGAAACGCACCGAGGCCAGCTCCAAAGGACAGAGCCGAGTTGGAAACGTCCCTGCTCTCAAATTAACTGTGCCAGGAAAAAAAGACTTTGCTGATCTTCCCCCTCCAAGTGTGCAAACACTTTTGCACCACACTCAAAGGGCAACACGAAATCCTCTGCCCTAACAAACATTTTCACTCTCGCAGAGTCCGGTAACAAACTCAAAGACATCCGCTCAACAAATGTGCCAGCTGAGAGAGAAAGTTCTTTGCTGCCTACAATTTCAACTTCACCCATCAAACAATGAACACACACCCTGCTATTAGCACTTTTCTTTTCTGCTCTACGCTCCTAAGCTTTCAGTCTCAGAGTCAAGATCCAAGCAGCATGGCAACAGGGACTACTCACACACTAAAGCTACAAGGACAAAAAGCTCAACAACTTGCTGTCTAGATTCCCACTGTCAGTTCAACAGCTCTAACCCACAGGGAAACCTCTTGGGAAAAACCTTTAAATTCACTGAGACCACCCAAAGTGCCCATCCAAACTTAATTTCTTTGCCAAAGCGAATAACAAGAAGCTCATTTCAAGAGAAATGGCATCCCCTCCTCCAAAATCCAAAACATCCAGTGACTGATCCCATACAATGGTGTCAGAACACTCTTACTAGAGGCAGACAGCCTTCCAAAGATGGATACTGACTCAATGACTGTACAAATTGAGGGAGTGCTTCCAAATATGCCGGCACAAGAAGCTGCTGTCGTCCTTGAGCTGCGCGACACAGCTTCTTATCTGCACCTCCAACTCTGGGGCTACGTGCTTTCCTTCCCATGAGAAAGCATTGCCATTCTCCTTCAGGAACTTACCAAGCCAAACTGTACGCCATGTCCTGTACTATGTCCAACAATGGCTCCTGCACAGAAGGGTCTACGACATAAATATCTTGCTGGACTATACCTCCTCATGGTACCTTTAACGCCTGCCCTATTACATTGTCACTATATCTTTTACTTGCCAAGGAAAGGCACTCAGAGTCACTTGGCCTTGCCTTGCCTTTGATGCTGTGGCTAGTCTACTCTTGTTTTGCTTGCTTGCTTATGTGTGCCTTGCCTGGCAAGACCTAGAAAGACCTTCCTTGCTTTGCTTTGCCTTGCCTACCGCCCTTTGCAATGCAAACCAAGTGTAGGCGCAATTGTAGGCGAGTCAAGGGAGAAACTGACAAGGCTGGAGCCATGAGGGGCAAGCAAATGGAGTGGTAGGTGAGAGAAGGCCCAGAACTTCTAGGCAAGGATGGGCATAGGAAGGCCAGGCAGAAACAGGAAGGCCTAGACAAGGCTAGGTTTCCCTGGAGGAAAGCAGTCAAGTGTGGGCAGGTCAAGTGTGGGCGTAGGCACTGGAGGGAGTGCAAGGCTAGGGAGGCAAGGCAGGGCAAGGCAAGGAAACTTTGGGGTCACCAAGGCAAGACAAATGAGAGGTACATTCAAAGACTGCTGGTACACAAAAGGGGCTAGGACAGACTTCTCTGTCTGGCCTTGATCTCATATGGGCCATCTCTAATCTGCACCTAATACACTTGGATTACCTGCTTTCCTTGGTATACAAAAGAACTGTCATTCTGGTCCTGAAGCGCAAAGGTGAAATGTGAATTTTATGTCCAAAATTCAAGACATGTAAGGATAGGTGCCAGAAGCAAGCTGCCAGGACAGATGGGTGTGCTTGCACGTGACCTCTTTTGGGCTTCCTCTCACATGCTCCTGAAACGCTGGAGGTACGTGAAAGCCTTGAGAGTCCTAGGAGAAGCAGGCAGGGCAAGGCAAGATGAAGAAATGCCGCAAAAAGAGGGGTATTGAATTCCAGGTGGGGGACGAGTGAGCAAGGGAATGCAAGGCAAGGGAGAGGAGAGGTTCAAAGGTAATGCCAAGAAAAGTGGTGGCTTTTCCAGGCAAGACAAAGGAGAGGCAAGCAAGGCAATGAGAGTCCTAGAAGGAGAAGGAAATGAAAGATTGGAGCTGGACAAAGGGGAAGGGAAACTGGACAAAGTGGCAAGGGGGATGGGTGGTGCAAGGCACTGGACTGGTAGGAAGGGCAAGGGAAAGACATGGATGGGTCAGGAAGGAAGAGGAAAACAATGGCCAGGAATGACAAAGAAATGCAAGGTTGGATAGGAAAGGAAAGGCAAGGCAATGTAGGGAAGGGGTAGGCCAGACAATGGGTGTCTTAAGAGGAAAAGTATGCATAGCAAGGCCAAGAGAAAAGCGGTAAAGAAGTTAGCGTGGGGGATAGGTGAGTGTAGCTGAGAAAGAAAGAAAATGCCTCATTCCAGTTTGTATGTATGTATGTGTGTGTGAAGTTTGCAGGATGTAAAGCAGAAGAAAGCAGTGACTTGATGGTGGAGTGAATGGATGCTTTTGAATACACGTGGCAAGGTCCAAGCAAACTATTTGTCTTGGCACATCTGTGTCCCATAAACTTCTTAGTTTAGATTCAGACTGTAAGCAGGACAGAGAACACCCCTAAAATTACAGCTGAGCAAGAAAGCAGGTCGCATCAGCATGTTTTAAAGGAAGCAGTTTTTTTGTGTGAGAAGAAAATGGACATATGAGACTCCAGCAGTATGGATGTTCAGCTTAGAAGCAAAGTGCAATGATTCCGTACAAACTCTGAAAATGAAACGCAGCAATAAAAAGGCAATGGGACATGTCAGCGAAAGCTTTGTGGCCAAGCAGGGTGAGATGTTTGAAGCAGAACCACAGTTTGGTTTCACTAAGGATCCATCATGGTGGATTGCAAACATGTGCCAAGACAACACATATTCTGCAGCTGTTGCAGCTCTCCGCAGGAACACTAGCGCTTTCCCTTAGACTCTAAAATGCAGAGAAATGGCCTGCGCAGCGCAGAAGCTATTTGTGCTGCTTGTACACCTCTTCCAACCCCTCAGTGGAAACTATTGCGCCTGCCTTTAGACTCTGAGATCCAGAGAACACAATGGTAGAGGCAGTGGAGAATGGAAGGAGAGAGTGAAGTTTGATGAGTGAGATTGATGTGACTTATGTGGAGCACGCAGAAAATGTAGCCCCGTACTGGTTTTTACACCTGGAGCCTATTTCTGTAAGACATTTCAGGTGGACATTTTTGATCAAGAAGCCAGAGTGAAAAAATTGACAGCAGGTCTCTCTGGGAAAGAAAAAGCAGCAAGGCGTCGTGTGCCATTTAAATGCTGCTATAAGAAGGGCGTACTTTAGCAGCATCTCTCTTGACACTTCTATCTGTGTAATCTCTAGCTGCTTGGACACAGCGACACTGAAAATAATTGTACTGCAAATACCAAGTTACACAGGGAAAAAGGGTAGGTCAGCAAATGCCTTCTGTCCTGGCACATCTCTCAGTCAGAACTCCAGCTGAAAAATTTTGCTGTAATGATGGACTTTGCCACTTGGAGAGAATTTATATAGTTGGGAAGAAACATTCAAAGCCCTAGTGCATTTCGTCTATTTTACGGACTGCAAAGGCACTCTGAAGGCCAGCACTAGCTTTTTGTTGGACTTTTTCTTTTTGAGTAGCTGCTGGACGTTTTGAAGCGGTTTGGGATCTGCTAGAGTGCAAGGTAATACATAGAGTTTGAGGAAAGTGATATACACATTTTATATCTCCAGGGAGGTGGATGCAGTTCAGTGTGTGCGAGTTACATGTTGAGCAGCTGATCACACAGAAAAGAAGAGGCTGCGCTGCAATTGCCTTTTCATTTGCAGCTTATAAACTGCACAGCCCACAATGAAACAATTCCACTTCCTTCTGTGCTACATACAGGATCACATTCTCTCAGTCTCTAAGAGCCAGGACCCCCAGCGGAGCTCTTCCCTGCGCTGCTCCTACACCAATGAGGCCGGAGCCGCAAACAGCTTGGCTTTTTCCCTGGCACCGTCTGCCAGCGCTCATCAAAATAACCACACGATGGCGCTGTCGACTAACAAAAGAAGGAAACGCACCGAGGCCAGCTCCAAAGGACAGAGCCGAGTTGGAAACGTCCCTGCTCTCAAATTAACTGTGCCAGGAAAAAAAGACTTTGCTGATCTTCCCCCTCCAAGTGTGCAAACACTTTTGCACCACACTCAAAGGGCAACACGAAATCCTCTGCCCTAACAAACATTTTCACTCTCGCAGAGTCCGGTAACAAACTCAAAGACATCCGCTCAACAAATGTGCCAGCTGAGAGAGAAAGTTCTTTGCTGCCTACAATTTCAACTTCACCCATCAAACAATGAACACACACCCTGCTATTAGCACTTTTCTTTTCTGCTCTACGCTCCTAAGCTTTCAGTCTCAGAGTCAAGATCCAAGCAGCATGGCAACAGGGACTACTCACACACTAAAGCTACAAGGACAAAAAGCTCAACAACTTGGTGTCTAGATTCCCACTGTCAGTTCAACAGCTCTAACCCACAGGGAAACCTCTTGGGAAAAACCTTTAAATTCACTGAGACCACCCAAAGTGCCCATCCAAACTTAATTTCTTTGCCAAAGCGAATAACAAGAAGCTCATTTCAAGAGAAATGGCATCCCCTCCTCCAAAATCCAAAACATCCAGTGACTGATCCCATACAATGGTGTCAGAACACTCTTACTAGAGGCAGACAGCCTTCCAAAGATGGATACTGACTCAATGACTGTACAAATTGAGGGAGTGCTTCCAAATATGCCGGCACAAGAAGCTGCTGTCGTCCTTGAGCTGCGCGACACAGCTTCTTATCTGCACCTCCAACTCTGGGGCTACGTGCTTTCCTTCCCATGAGAAAGCATTGCCATTCTCCTTCAGGAACTTACCAAGCCAAACTGTACGCCATGTCCTGTACTATGTCCAACAATGGCTCCTGCACAGAAGGGTCTACGACATAAATATCTTGCTGGACTATACCTCCTCATGGTACCTTTAACGCCTGCCCTATTACATTGTCACTATATCTTTTACTTGCCAAGGAAAGGCACTCAGAGTCACTTGGCCTTGCCTTGCCTTTGATGCTGTGGCTAGTCTACTCTTGTTTTGCTTGCTTGCTTATGTGTGCCTTGCCTGGCAAGACCTAGAAAGACCTTCCTTGCTTTGCTTTGCCTTGCCTACCGCTCTTTGCAATGCAAACCAAGTGTAGGCGCAATTGTAGGCGAGTCAAGGGAGAAACTGACAAGGCTGGAGCCATGAGGGGCAAGAAAATGGAGTGGTAGGTGAGAGAAGGCCCAGAACTTCTAGGCAAGGATGGGCATAGGAAGGCCAGGCAGAAACAGGAAGGCCTAGGCAAGGCTAGGTTTCCCTGGAGGAAAGCAGTCAAGTGTGGGCAGGTCAAGTGTGGGCGTAGGCACTGGAGGGAGTGCAAGGCTAGGGAGGCAAGGCAGGGCAAGGCAAGGAAACTTTGGGGTCACCAAGGCAAGACAAATGAGAGGTACATTCAAAGACTGCTGGTACACAAAAGGGGCTAGGACAGACTTCTCTGTCTGGCCTTGATCTCATATGGGCCATCTCTAATCTGCACCTAATACACTTGGATTACCTGCTTTCCTTGGTATACAAAAGAACTGTCATTCTGGTCCTGAAGCGCAAAGGTGAAATGTGAATTTTATGTCCAAAATTCAAGACATGTAAGGATAGGTGCCAGAAGCAAGCTGCCAGGACAGATGGGTGTGCTTGCACGTGACCTCTTTTGGGCTTCCTCTCACATGCTCCTGAAACGCTGGAGGTACGTGAAAGCCTTGAGAGTCCTAGGAGAAGCAGGCAGGGCAAGGCAAGATGAAGAAATTCCGCAAAAAGAGGGGTATTGAATTCCAGGTGGGGGACGAGTGAGCAAGGGAATGCAAGGCAAGGGAGAGGAGAGGTTCAAAGGTAACGCCAAGAAAAGTGGTGGCTTTGCCAGGCAAGACAAAGGAGAGGCAAGCAAGGCAATGAGAGTCCTAGAAGGAGAAGGAAATGAAAGATTGGAGCTGGACAAAGGGGAAGGGAAACTGGACAAAGTGGCAAGGGGGATGGGTGGTGCAAGGCACTGGACTGGTAGGAAGGGCAAGGGAAAGACATGGATGGGTCAGGAAGGAAGAGGAAAACAATGGCCAGGAATGACAAAGAAATGCAAGGTTGGATAGGAAAGGAAAGGCAAGGCAATGTAGGGAAGGGGTAGGCCAGACAATGGGTGTCTTAAGAGGAAAAGTATGCATAGCAAGGCCAAGAGAAAAGCGGTAAAGAAGTTAGCGTGGGGGATAGGTGAGTGTAGCTGAGAAAGAAAGAAAATGCCTCATTCCAGTTTGTATGTATGTATGTGTGTGTGAAGTTTGCAGGATGTAAAGCAGAAGAAAGCAGTGACTTGATGGTGGAGTGAATGGATGCTTTTGAATACACGTGGCAAGGTCCAAGCAAACTATTTGTCTTGGCACATCTGTGTCCCATAAACTTCTTAGTTTAGATTCAGACTGTAAGCAGGACAGAGAACACCCCTAAAATTACAGCTGAGCAAGAAAGCAGGTCGCATCAGCATGTTTTAAAGGAAGCAGTTTTTTTGTGTGAGAAGAAAATGGACATATGAGACTCCAGCAGTATGGATGTTCAGCTTAGAAGCAAAGTGCAATGATTCCGTACAAACTCTGAAAATGAAACGCAGCAATAAAAAGGCAATGGGACATGTCAGCGAAAGCTTTGTGGCCAAGCAGGGTGAGATGTTTGAAGCAGAACCACAGTTTGGTTTCACTAAGGATCCATCATGGTGGATTGCAAACATGTGCCAAGACAACACATATTCTGCAGCTGTTGCAGCTCTCCGCAGGAACACTAGCGCTTTCCCTTAGACTCTAAAATGCAGAGAAATGGCCTGCGCAGCGCAGAAGCTATTTGTGCTGCTTGTACACCTCTTCCAACCCCTCAGTGGAAACTATTGCGCCTGCCTTTAGACTCTGAGATCCAGAGAACACAATGGTAGAGGCAGTGGAGAATGGAAGGAGAGAGTGAAGTTTGATGAGTGAGATTGATGTGACTTATGTGGAGCACGCAGAAAATGTAGCCCCGTACTGGTTTTTACACCTGGAGCCTATTTCTGTAAGACATTTCAGGTGGACATTTTTGATCAAGAAGCCAGAGTGAAAAAATTGACAGCAGGTCTCTCTGGGAAAGAAAAAGCAGCAAGGCGTCGTGTGCCATTTAAATGCTGCTATAAGAAGGGCGTACTTTAGCAGCATCTCTCTTGACACTTCTATCTGTGTAATCTCTAGCTGCTTGGACACAGCGACACTGAAAATAATTGTACTGCAAATACCAAGTTACACAGGGAAAAAGGGTAGGTCAGCAAATGCCTTCTGTCCTGGCACATCTCTCAGTCAGAACTCCAGCTGAAAAATTTTGCTGTAATGATGGACTTTGCCACTTGGAGAGAATTTATATAGTTGGGAAGAAACATTCAAAGCCCTAGTGCATTTCGTCTATTTTACGGACTGCAAAGGCACTCTGAAGGCCAGCACTAGCTTTTTGTTGGACTTTTTCTTTTTGAGTAGCTGCTGGACGTTTTGAAGCGGTTTGGGATCTGCTAGAGTGCAAGGTAATACATAGAGTTTGAGGAAAGTGATATACACATTTTATATCTCCAGGGAGGTGGATGCAGTTCAGTGTGTGCGAGTTACATGTTGAGCAGCTGATCACACAGAAAAGAAGAGGCTGCGCTGCAATTGCCTTTTCATTTGCAGCTTATAAACTGCACAGCCCACAATGAAACAATTCCACTTCCTTCTGTGCTACATACAGGATCACATTCTCTCAGTCTCTAAGAGCCAGGACCCCCAGCGGAGCTCTTCCCTGCGCTGCTCCTACACCAATGAGGCCGGAGCCGCAAACAGCTTGGCTTTTTCCCTGGCACCGTCTGCCAGCGCTCATCAAAATAACCACACGATGGCGCTGTCGACTAACAAAAGAAGGAAACGCACCGAGGCCAGCTCCAAAGGACAGAGCCGAGTTGGAAACGTCCCTGCTCTCAAATTAACTGTGCCAGGAAAAAAAGACTTTGCTGATCTTCCCCCTCCAAGTGTGCAAACACTTTTGCACCACACTCAAAGGGCAACACAAAATCCTCTGCCCTAACAAACATTTTCACTCTCGCAGAGTCCGGTAACAAACTCAAAGACATCCGCTCAACAAATGTGCCAGCTGAGAGAGAAAGTTCTTTGCTGCCTACAATTTCAACTTCACCCATCAAACAATGAACACACACCCTGCTATTAGCACTTTTCTTTTCTGCTCTACGCTCCTAAGCTTTCAGTCTCAGAGTCAAGATCCAAGCAGCATGGCAACAGGGACTACTCACACACTAAAGCTACAAGGACAAAAAGCTCAACAACTTGGTGTCTAGATTCCCACTGTCAGTTCAACAGCTCTAACCCACAGGGAAACCTCTTGGGAAAAACCTTTAAATTCACTGAGACCACCCAAAGTGCCCATCCAAACTTAATTTCTTTGCCAAAGCGAATAACAAGAAGCTCATTTCAAGAGAAATGGCATCCCCTCCTCCAAAATCCAAAACATCCAGTGACTGATCCCATACAATGGTGTCAGAACACTCTTACTAGAGGCAGACAGCCTTCCAAAGATGGATACTGACTCAATGACTGTACAAATTGAGGGAGTGCTTCCAAATATGCCGGCACAAGAAGCTGCTGTCGTCCTTGAGCTGCGCGACACAGCTTCTTATCTGCACCTCCAACTCTGGGGCTACGTGCTTTCCTTCCCATGAGAAAGCATTGCCATTCTCCTTCAGGAACTTACCAAGCCAAACTGTACGCCATGTCCTGTACTATGTCCAACAATGGCTCCTGCACAGAAGGGTCTACGACATAAATATCTTGCTGGACTATACCTCCTCATGGTACCTTTAACGCCTGCCCTATTACATTGTCACTATATCTTTTACTTGCCAAGGAAAGGCACTCAGAGTCACTTGGCCTTGCCTTGCCTTTGATGCTGTGGCTAGTCTACTCTTGTTTTGCTTGCTTGCTTATGTGTGCCTTGCCTGGCAAGACCTAGAAAGACCTTCCTTGCTTTGCTTTGCCTTGCCTACCGCTCTTTGCAATGCAAACCAAGTGTAGGCGCAATTGTAGGCGAGTCAAGGGAGAAACTGACAAGGCTGGAGCCATGAGGGGCAAGAAAATGGAGTGGTAGGTGAGAGAAGGCCCAGAACTTCTAGGCAAGGATGGGCATAGGAAGGCCAGGCAGAAACAGGAAGGCCTAGGCAAGGCTAGGTTTCCCTGGAGGAAAGCAGTCAAGTGTGGGCAGGTCAAGTGTGGGCGTAGGCACTGGAGGGAGTGCAAGGCTAGGGAGGCAAGGCAGGGCAAGGCAAGGAAACTTTGGGGTCACCAAGGCAAGACAAATGAGAGGTACATTCAAAGACTGCTGGTACACAAAAGGGGCTAGGACAGACTTCTCTGTCTGGCCTTGATCTCATATGGGCCATCTCTAATCTGCACCTAATACACTTGGATTACCTGCTTTCCTTGGTATACAAAAGAACTGTCATTCTGGTCCTGAAGCGCAAAGGTGAAATGTGAATTTTATGTCCAAAATTCAAGACATGTAAGGATAGGTGCCAGAAGCAAGCTGCCAGGACAGATGGGTGTGCTTGCACGTGACCTCTTTTGGGCTTCCTCTCACATGCTCCTGAAACGCTGGAGGTACGTGAAAGCCTTGAGAGTCCTAGGAGAAGCAGGCAGGGCAAGGCAAGATGAAGAAATTCCGCAAAAAGAGGGGTATTGAATTCCAGGTGGGGGACGAGTGAGCAAGGGAATGCAAGGCAAGGGAGAGGAGAGGTTCAAAGGTAACGCCAAGAAAAGTGGTGGCTTTGCCAGGCAAGACAAAGGAGAGGCAAGCAAGGCAATGAGAGTCCTAGAAGGAGAAGGAAATGAAAGATTGGAGCTGGACAAAGGGGAAGGGAAACTGGACAAAGTGGCAAGGGGGATGGGTGGTGCAAGGCACTGGACTGGTAGGAAGGGCAAGGGAAAGACATGGATGGGTCAGGAAGGAAGAGGAAAACAATGGCCAGGAATGACAAAGAAATGCAAGGTTGGATAGGAAAGGAAAGGCAAGGCAATGTAGGGAAGGGGTAGGCCAGACAATGGGTGTCTTAAGAGGAAAAGTATGCATAGCAAGGCCAAGAGAAAAGCGGTAAAGAAGTTAGCGTGGGGGATAGGTGAGTGTAGCTGAGAAAGAAAGAAAATGCCTCATTCCAGTTTGTATGTATGTATGTGTGTGTGAAGTTTGCAGGATGTAAAGCAGAAGAAAGCAGTGACTTGATGGTGGAGTGAATGGATGCTTTTGAATACACGTGGCAAGGTCCAAGCAAACTATTTGTCTTGGCACATCTGTGTCCCATAAACTTCTTAGTTTAGATTCAGACTGTAAGCGGGACAGAGAACACCCCTAAAATTACAGCTGAGCAAGAAAGCAGGTCGCATCAGCATGTTTTAAAGGAAGCAGTTTTTTTGTGTGAGAAGAAAATGGACATATGAGACTCCAGCAGTATGGACGTTCAGCTTAGAAGCAAAGTGCAATGATTCCGTACAAACTCTGAAAATGAAACGCAGCAATAAAAAGGCAATGGGACATGTCAGCGAAAGCTTTGTGGCCAAGCAGGGTGAGATGTTTGAAGCAGAACCACAGTTTGGTTTCACTAAGGATCCATCATGGTGGATTGCAAACATGTGCCAAGACAACACATATTCTGCAGCTGTTGCAGCTCTCCGCAGGAACACTAGCGCTTTCCCTTAGACTCTAAAATGCAGAGAAATGGCCTGCGCAGCGCAGAAGCTATTTGTGCTGCTTGTACACCTCTTCCAACCCCTCAGTGGAAACTATTGCGCCTGCCTTTAGACTCTGAGATCCAGAGAACACAATGGTAGAGGCAGTGGAGAATGGAAGGAGAGAGTGAAGTTTGATGAGTGAGATTGATGTGACTTATGTGGAGCACGCAGAAAATGTAGCCCCGTACTGGTTTTTACACCTGGAGCCTATTTCTGTAAGACATTTCAGGTGGACATTTTTGATCAAGAAGCCAGAGTGAAAAAATTGACAGCAGGTCTCTCTGGGAAAGAAAAAGCAGCAAGGCGTCGTGTGCCATTTAAATGCTGCTATAAGAAGGGCGTACTTTAGCAGCATCTCTCTTGACACTTCTATCTGTGTAATCTCTAGCTGCTTGGACACAGCGACACTGAAAATAATTGTACTGCAAATACCAAGTTACACAGGGAAAAAGGGTAGGTCAGCAAATGCCTTCTGTCCTGGCACATCTCTCAGTCAGAACTCCAGCTGAAAAATTTTGCTGTAATGATGGACTTTGCCACTTGGAGAGAATTTATATAGTTGGGAAGAAACATTCAAAGCCCTAGTGCATTTCGTCTATTTTACGGACTGCAAAGGCACTCTGAAGGCCAGCACTAGCTTTTTGTTGGACTTTTTCTTTTTGAGTAGCTGCTGGACGTTTTGAAGCGGTTTGGGATCTGCTAGAGTGCAAGGTAATACATAGAGTTTGAGGAAAGTGATATACACATTTTATATCTCCAGGGAGGTGGATGCAGTTCAGTGTGTGCGAGTTACATGTTGAGCAGCTGATCACACAGAAAAGAAGAGGCTGCGCTGCAATTGCCTTTTCATTTGCAGCTTATAAACTGCACAGCCCACAATGAAACAATTCCACTTCCTTCTGTGCTACATACAGGATCACATTCTCTCAGTCTCTAAGAGCCAGGACCCCCAGCGGAGCTCTTCCCTGCGCTGCTCCTACACCAATGAGGCCGGAGCCGCAAACAGCTTGGCTTTTTCCCTGGCACCGTCTGCCAGCGCTCATCAAAATAACCACACGATGGCGCTGTCGACTAACAAAAGAAGGAAACGCACCGAGGCCAGCTCCAAAGGACAGAGCCGAGTTGGAAACGTCCCTGCTCTCAAATTAACTGTGCCAGGAAAAAAAGACTTTGCTGATCTTCCCCCTCCAAGTGTGCAAACACTTTTGCACCACACTCAAAGGGCAACACGAAATCCTCTGCCCTAACAAACATTTTCACTCTCGCAGAGTCCGGTAACAAACTCAAAGACATCCGCTCAACAAATGTGCCAGCTGAGAGAGAAAGTTCTTTGCTGCCTACAATTTCAACTTCACCCATCAAACAATGAACACACACCCTGCTATTAGCACTTTTCTTTTCTGCTCTACGCTCCTAAGCTTTCAGTCTCAGAGTCAAGATCCAAGCAGCATGGCAACAGGGACTACTCACACACTAAAGCTACAAGGACAAAAAGCTCAACAACTTGCTGTCTAGATTCCCACTGTCAGTTCAACAGCTCTAACCCACAGGGAAACCTCTTGGGAAAAACCTTTAAATTCACTGAGACCACCCAAAGTGCCCATCCAAACTTAATTTCTTTGCCAAAGCGAATAACAAGAAGCTCATTTCAAGAGAAATGGCATCCCCTCCTCCAAAATCCAAAACATCCAGTGACTGATCCCATACAATGGTGTCAGAACACTCTTACTAGAGGCAGACAGCCTTCCAAAGATGGATACTGACTCAATGACTGTACAAATTGAGGGAGTGCTTCCAAATATGCCGGCACAAGAAGCTGCTGTCGTCCTTGAGCTGCGCGACACAGCTTCTTATCTGCACCTCCAACTCTGGGGCTACGTGCTTTCCTTCCCATGAGAAAGCATTGCCATTCTCCTTCAGGAACTTACCAAGCCAAACTGTACGCCATGTCCTGTACTATGTCCAACAATGGCTCCTGCACAGAAGGGTCTACGACATAAATATCTTGCTGGACTATACCTCCTCATGGTACCTTTAACGCCTGCCCTATTACATTGTCACTATATCTTTTACTTGCCAAGGAAAGGCACTCAGAGTCACTTGGCCTTGCCTTGCCTTTGATGCTGTGGCTAGTCTACTCTTGTTTTGCTTGCTTGCTTATGTGTGCCTTGCCTGGCAAGACCTAGAAAGACCTTCCTTGCTTTGCTTTGCCTTGCCTACCGCTCTTTGCAATGCAAACCAAGTGTAGGCGCAATTGTAGGCGAGTCAAGGGAGAAACTGACAAGGCTGGAGCCATGAGGGGCAAGAAAATGGAGTGGTAGGTGAGAGAAGGCCCAGAACTTCTAGGCAAGGATGGGCATAGGAAGGCCAGGCAGAAACAGGAAGGCCTAGGCAAGGCTAGGTTTCCCTGGAGGAAAGCAGTCAAGTGTGGGCAGGTCAAGTGTGGGCGTAGGCACTGGAGGGAGTGCAAGGCTAGGGAGGCAAGGCAGGGCAAGGCAAGGAAACTTTGGGGTCACCAAGGCAAGACAAATGAGAGGTACATTCAAAGACTGCTGGTACACAAAAGGGGCTAGGACAGACTTCTCTGTCTGGCCTTGATCTCATATGGGCCATCTCTAATCTGCACCTAATACACTTGGATTACCTGCTTTCCTTGGTATACAAAAGAACTGTCATTCTGGTCCTGAAGCGCAAAGGTGAAATGTGAATTTTATGTCCAAAATTCAAGACATGTAAGGATAGGTGCCAGAAGCAAGCTGCCAGGACAGATGGGTGTGCTTGCACGTGACCTCTTTTGGGCTTCCTCTCACATGCTCCTGAAACGCTGGAGGTACGTGAAAGCCTTGAGAGTCCTAGGAGAAGCAGGCAGGGCAAGGCAAGATGAAGAAATTCCGCAAAAAGAGGGGTATTGAATTCCAGGTGGGGGACGAGTGAGCAAGGGAATGCAAGGCAAGGGAGAGGAGAGGTTCAAAGGTAACGCCAAGAAAAGTGGTGGCTTTGCCAGGCAAGACAAAGGAGAGGCAAGCAAGGCAATGAGAGTCCTAGAAGGAGAAGGAAATGAAAGATTGGAGCTGGACAAAGGGGAAGGGAAACTGGACAAAGTGGCAAGGGGGATGGGTGGTGCAAGGCACTGGACTGGTAGGAAGGGCAAGGGAAAGACATGGATGGGTCAGGAAGGAAGAGGAAAACAATGGCCAGGAATGACAAAGAAATGCAAGGTTGGATAGGAAAGGAAAGGCAAGGCAATGTAGGGAAGGGGTAGGCCAGACAATGGGTGTCTTAAGAGGAAAAGTATGCATAGCAAGGCCAAGAGAAAAGCGGTAAAGAAGTTAGCGTGGGGGATAGGTGAGTGTAGCTGAGAAAGAAAGAAAATGCCTCATTCCAGTTTGTATGTATGTATGTGTGTGTGAAGTTTGCAGGATGTAAAGCAGAAGAAAGCAGTGACTTGATGGTGGAGTGAATGGATGCTTTTGAATACACGTGGCAAGGTCCAAGCAAACTATTTGTCTTGGCACATCTGTGTCCCATAAACTTCTTAGTTTAGATTCAGACTGTAAGCGGGACAGAGAACACCCCTAAAATTACAGCTGAGCAAGAAAGCAGGTCGCATCAGCATGTTTTAAAGGAAGCAGTTTTTTTGTGTGAGAAGAAAATGGACATATGAGACTCCAGCAGTATGGACGTTCAGCTTAGAAGCAAAGTGCAATGATTCCGTACAAACTCTGAAAATGAAACGCAGCAATAAAAAGGCAATGGGACATGTCAGCGAAAGCTTTGTGGCCAAGCAGGGTGAGATGTTTGAAGCAGAACCACAGTTTGGTTTCACTAAGGATCCATCATGGTGGATTGCAAACATGTGCCAAGACAACACATATTCTGCAGCTGTTGCAGCTCTCCGCAGGAACACTAGCGCTTTCCCTTAGACTCTAAAATGCAGAGAAATGGCCTGCGCAGCGCAGAAGCTATTTGTGCTGCTTGTACACCTCTTCCAACCCCTCAGTGGAAACTATTGCGCCTGCCTTTAGACTCTGAGATCCAGAGAACACAATGGTAGAGGCAGTGGAGAATGGAAGGAGAGAGTGAAGTTTGATGAGTGAGATTGATGTGACTTATGTGGAGCACGCAGAAAATGTAGCCCCGTACTGGTTTTTACACCTGGAGCCTATTTCTGTAAGACATTTCAGGTGGACATTTTTGATCAAGAAGCCAGAGTGAAAAAATTGACAGCAGGTCTCTCTGGGAAAGAAAAAGCAGCAAGGCGTCGTGTGCCATTTAAATGCTGCTATAAGAAGGGCGTACTTTAGCAGCATCTCTCTTGACACTTCTATCTGTGTAATCTCTAGCTGCTTGGACACAGCGACACTGAAAATAATTGTACTGCAAATACCAAGTTACACAGGGAAAAAGGGTAGGTCAGCAAATGCCTTCTGTCCTGGCACATCTCTCAGTCAGAACTCCAGCTGAAAAATTTTGCTGTAATGATGGACTTTGCCACTTGGAGAGAATTTATATAGTTGGGAAGAAACATTCAAAGCCCTAGTGCATTTCGTCTATTTTACGGACTGCAAAGGCACTCTGAAGGCCAGCACTAGCTTTTTGTTGGACTTTTTCTTTTTGAGTAGCTGCTGGACGTTTTGAAGCGGTTTGGGATCTGCTAGAGTGCAAGGTAATACATAGAGTTTGAGGAAAGTGATATACACATTTTATATCTCCAGGGAGGTGGATGCAGTTCAGTGTGTGCGAGTTACATGTTGAGCAGCTGATCACACAGAAAAGAAGAGGCTGCGCTGCAATTGCCTTTTCATTTGCAGCTTATAAACTGCACAGCCCACAATGAAACAATTCCACTTCCTTCTGTGCTACATACAGGATCACATTCTCTCAGTCTCTAAGAGCCAGGACCCCCAGCGGAGCTCTTCCCTGCGCTGCTCCTACACCAATGAGGCCGGAGCCGCAAACAGCTTGGCTTTTTCCCTGGCACCGTCTGCCAGCGCTCATCAAAATAACCACACGATGGCGCTGTCGACTAACAAAAGAAGGAAACGCACCGAGGCCAGCTCCAAAGGACAGAGCCGAGTTGGAAACGTCCCTGCTCTCAAATTAACTGTGCCAGGAAAAAAAGACTTTGCTGATCTTCCCCCTCCAAGTGTGCAAACACTTTTGCACCACACTCAAAGGGCAACACAAAATCCTCTGCCCTAACAAACATTTTCACTCTCGCAGAGTCCGGTAACAAACTCAAAGACATCCGCTCAACAAATGTGCCAGCTGAGAGAGAAAGTTCTTTGCTGCCTACAATTTCAACTTCACCCATCAAACAATGAACACACACCCTGCTATTAGCACTTTTCTTTTCTGCTCTACGCTCCTAAGCTTTCAGTCTCAGAGTCAAGATCCAAGCAGCATGGCAACAGGGACTACTCACACACTAAAGCTACAAGGACAAAAAGCTCAACAACTTGGTGTCTAGATTCCCACTGTCAGTTCAACAGCTCTAACCCACAGGGAAACCTCTTGGGAAAAACCTTTAAATTCACTGAGACCACCCAAAGTGCCCATCCAAACTTAATTTCTTTGCCAAAGCGAATAACAAGAAGCTCATTTCAAGAGAAATGGCATCCCCTCCTCCAAAATCCAAAACATCCAGTGACTGATCCCATACAATGGTGTCAGAACACTCTTACTAGAGGCAGACAGCCTTCCAAAGATGGATACTGACTCAATGACTGTACAAATTGAGGGAGTGCTTCCAAATATGCCGGCACAAGAAGCTGCTGTCGTCCTTGAGCTGCGCGACACAGCTTCTTATCTGCACCTCCAACTCTGGGGCTACGTGCTTTCCTTCCCATGAGAAAGCATTGCCATTCTCCTTCAGGAACTTACCAAGCCAAACTGTACGCCATGTCCTGTACTATGTCCAACAATGGCTCCTGCACAGAAGGGTCTACGACATAAATATCTTGCTGGACTATACCTCCTCATGGTACCTTTAACGCCTGCCCTATTACATTGTCACTATATCTTTTACTTGCCAAGGAAAGGCACTCAGAGTCACTTGGCCTTGCCTTGCCTTTGATGCTGTGGCTAGTCTACTCTTGTTTTGCTTGCTTGCTTATGTGTGCCTTGCCTGGCAAGACCTAGAAAGACCTTCCTTGCTTTGCTTTGCCTTGCCTACCGCTCTTTGCAATGCAAACCAAGTGTAGGCGCAATTGTAGGCGAGTCAAGGGAGAAACTGACAAGGCTGGAGCCATGAGGGGCAAGAAAATGGAGTGGTAGGTGAGAGAAGGCCCAGAACTTCTAGGCAAGGATGGGCATAGGAAGGCCAGGCAGAAACAGGAAGGCCTAGGCAAGGCTAGGTTTCCCTGGAGGAAAGCAGTCAAGTGTGGGCAGGTCAAGTGTGGGCGTAGGCACTGGAGGGAGTGCAAGGCTAGGGAGGCAAGGCAGGGCAAGGCAAGGAAACTTTGGGGTCACCAAGGCAAGACAAATGAGAGGTACATTCAAAGACTGCTGGTACACAAAAGGGGCTAGGACAGACTTCTCTGTCTGGCCTTGATCTCATATGGGCCATCTCTAATCTGCACCTAATACACTTGGATTACCTGCTTTCCTTGGTATACAAAAGAACTGTCATTCTGGTCCTGAAGCGCAAAGGTGAAATGTGAATTTTATGTCCAAAATTCAAGACATGTAAGGATAGGTGCCAGAAGCAAGCTGCCAGGACAGATGGGTGTGCTTGCACGTGACCTCTTTTGGGCTTCCTCTCACATGCTCCTGAAACGCTGGAGGTACGTGAAAGCCTTGAGAGTCCTAGGAGAAGCAGGCAGGGCAAGGCAAGATGAAGAAATGCCGCAAAAAGAGGGGTATTGAATTCCAGGTGGGGGACGAGTGAGCAAGGGAATGCAAGGCAAGGGAGAGGAGAGGTTCAAAGGTAACGCCAAGAAAAGTGGTGGCTTTGCCAGGCAAGACAAAGGAGAGGCAAGCAAGGCAATGAGAGTCCTAGAAGGAGAAGGAAATGAAAGATTGGAGCTGGACAAAGGGGAAGGGAAACTGGACAAAGTGGCAAGGGGGATGGGTGGTGCAAGGCACTGGACTGGTAGGAAGGGCAAGGGAAAGACATGGATGGGTCAGGAAGGAAGAGGAAAACAATGGCCAGGAATGACAAAGAAATGCAAGGTTGGATAGGAAAGGAAAGGCAAGGCAATGTAGGGAAGGGGTAGGCCAGACAATGGGTGTCTTAAGAGGAAAAGTATGCATAGCAAGGCCAAGAGAAAAGCGGTAAAGAAGTTAGCGTGGGGGATAGGTGAGTGTAGCTGAGAAAGAAAGAAAATGCCTCATTCCAGTTTGTATGTATGTATGTGTGTGTGAAGTTTGCAGGATGTAAAGCAGAAGAAAGCAGTGACTTGATGGTGGAGTGAATGGATGCTTTTGAATACACGTGGCAAGGTCCAAGCAAACTATTTGTCTTGGCACATCTGTGTCCCATAAACTTCTTAGTTTAGATTCAGACTGTAAGCGGGACAGAGAACACCCCTAAAATTACAGCTGAGCAAGAAAGCAGGTCGCATCAGCATGTTTTAAAGGAAGCAGTTTTTTTGTGTGAGAAGAAAATGGACATATGAGACTCCAGCAGTATGGACGTTCAGCTTAGAAGCAAAGTGCAATGATTCCGTACAAACTCTGAAAATGAAACGCAGCAATAAAAAGGCAATGGGACATGTCAGCGAAAGCTTTGTGGCCAAGCAGGGTGAGATGTTTGAAGCAGAACCACAGTTTGGTTTCACTAAGGATCCATCATGGTGGATTGCAAACATGTGCCAAGACAACACATATTCTGCAGCTGTTGCAGCTCTCCGCAGGAACACTAGCGCTTTCCCTTAGACTCTAAAATGCAGAGAAATGGCCTGCGCAGCGCAGAAGCTATTTGTGCTGCTTGTACACCTCTTCCAACCCCTCAGTGGAAACTATTGCGCCTGCCTTTAGACTCTGAGATCCAGAGAACACAATGGTAGAGGCAGTGGAGAATGGAAGGAGAGAGTGAAGTTTGATGAGTGAGATTGATGTGACTTATGTGGAGCACGCAGAAAATGTAGCCCCGTACTGGTTTTTACACCTGGAGCCTATTTCTGTAAGACATTTCAGGTGGACATTTTTGATCAAGAAGCCAGAGTGAAAAAATTGACAGCAGGTCTCTCTGGGAAAGAAAAAGCAGCAAGGCGTCGTGTGCCATTTAAATGCTGCTATAAGAAGGGCGTACTTTAGCAGCATCTCTCTTGACACTTCTATCTGTGTAATCTCTAGCTGCTTGGACACAGCGACACTGAAAATAATTGTACTGCAAATACCAAGTTACACAGGGAAAAAGGGTAGGTCAGCAAATGCCTTCTGTCCTGGCACATCTCTCAGTCAGAACTCCAGCTGAAAAATTTTGCTGTAATGATGGACTTTGCCACTTGGAGAGAATTTATATAGTTGGGAAGAAACATTCAAAGCCCTAGTGCATTTCGTCTATTTTACGGACTGCAAAGGCACTCTGAAGGCCAGCACTAGCTTTTTGTTGGACTTTTTCTTTTTGAGTAGCTGCTGGACGTTTTGAAGCGGTTTGGGATCTGCTAGAGTGCAAGGTAATACATAGAGTTTGAGGAAAGTGATATACACATTTTATATCTCCAGGGAGGTGGATGCAGTTCAGTGTGTGCGAGTTACATGTTGAGCAGCTGATCACACAGAAAAGAAGAGGCTGCGCTGCAATTGCCTTTTCATTTGCAGCTTATAAACTGCACAGCCCACAATGAAACAATTCCACTTCCTTCTGTGCTACATACAGGATCACATTCTCTCAGTCTCTAAGAGCCAGGACCCCCAGCGGAGCTCTTCCCTGCGCTGCTCCTACACCAATGAGGCCGGAGCCGCAAACAGCTTGGCTTTTTCCCTGGCACCGTCTGCCAGCGCTCATCAAAATAACCACACGATGGCGCTGTCGACTAACAAAAGAAGGAAACGCACCGAGGCCAGCTCCAAAGGACAGAGCCGAGTTGGAAACGTCCCTGCTCTCAAATTAACTGTGCCAGGAAAAAAAGACTTTGCTGATCTTCCCCCTCCAAGTGTGCAAACACTTTTGCACCACACTCAAAGGGCAACACGAAATCCTCTGCCCTAACAAACATTTTCACTCTCGCAGAGTCCGGTAACAAACTCAAAGACATCCGCTCAACAAATGTGCCAGCTGAGAGAGAAAGTTCTTTGCTGCCTACAATTTCAACTTCACCCATCAAACAATGAACACACACCCTGCTATTAGCACTTTTCTTTTCTGCTCTACGCTCCTAAGCTTTCAGTCTCAGAGTCAAGATCCAAGCAGCATGGCAACAGGGACTACTCACACACTAAAGCTACAAGGACAAAAAGCTCAACAACTTGCTGTCTAGATTCCCACTGTCAGTTCAACAGCTCTAACCCACAGGGAAACCTCTTGGGAAAAACCTTTAAATTCACTGAGACCACCCAAAGTGCCCATCCAAACTTAATTTCTTTGCCAAAGCGAATAACAAGAAGCTCATTTCAAGAGAAATGGCATCCCCTCCTCCAAAATCCAAAACATCCAGTGACTGATCCCATACAATGGTGTCAGAACACTCTTACTAGAGGCAGACAGCCTTCCAAAGATGGATACTGACTCAATGACTGTACAAATTGAGGGAGTGCTTCCAAATATGCCGGCACAAGAAGCTGCTGTCGTCCTTGAGCTGCGCGACACAGCTTCTTATCTGCACCTCCAACTCTGGGGCTACGTGCTTTCCTTCCCATGAGAAAGCATTGCCATTCTCCTTCAGGAACTTACCAAGCCAAACTGTACGCCATGTCCTGTACTATGTCCAACAATGGCTCCTGCACAGAAGGGTCTACGACATAAATATCTTGCTGGACTATACCTCCTCATGGTACCTTTAACGCCTGCCCTATTACATTGTCACTATATCTTTTACTTGCCAAGGAAAGGCACTCAGAGTCACTTGGCCTTGCCTTGCCTTTGATGCTGTGGCTAGTCTACTCTTGTTTTGCTTGCTTGCTTATGTGTGCCTTGCCTGGCAAGACCTAGAAAGACCTTCCTTGCTTTGCTTTGCCTTGCCTACCGCTCTTTGCAATGCAAACCAAGTGTAGGCGCAATTGTAGGCGAGTCAAGGGAGAAACTGACAAGGCTGGAGCCATGAGGGGCAAGAAAATGGAGTGGTAGGTGAGAGAAGGCCCAGAACTTCTAGGCAAGGATGGGCATAGGAAGGCCAGGCAGAAACAGGAAGGCCTAGGCAAGGCTAGGTTTCCCTGGAGGAAAGCAGTCAAGTGTGGGCAGGTCAAGTGTGGGCGTAGGCACTGGAGGGAGTGCAAGGCTAGGGAGGCAAGGCAGGGCAAGGCAAGGAAACTTTGGGGTCACCAAGGCAAGACAAATGAGAGGTACATTCAAAGACTGCTGGTACACAAAAGGGGCTAGGACAGACTTCTCTGTCTGGCCTTGATCTCATATGGGCCATCTCTAATCTGCACCTAATACACTTGGATTACCTGCTTTCCTTGGTATACAAAAGAACTGTCATTCTGGTCCTGAAGCGCAAAGGTGAAATGTGAATTTTATGTCCAAAATTCAAGACATGTAAGGATAGGTGCCAGAAGCAAGCTGCCAGGACAGATGGGTGTGCTTGCACGTGACCTCTTTTGGGCTTCCTCTCACATGCTCCTGAAACGCTGGAGGTACGTGAAAGCCTTGAGAGTCCTAGGAGAAGCAGGCAGGGCAAGGCAAGATGAAGAAATTCCGCAAAAAGAGGGGTATTGAATTCCAGGTGGGGGACGAGTGAGCAAGGGAATGCAAGGCAAGGGAGAGGAGAGGTTCAAAGGTAACGCCAAGAAAAGTGGTGGCTTTGCCAGGCAAGACAAAGGAGAGGCAAGCAAGGCAATGAGAGTCCTAGAAGGAGAAGGAAATGAAAGATTGGAGCTGGACAAAGGGGAAGGGAAACTGGACAAAGTGGCAAGGGGGATGGGTGGTGCAAGGCACTGGACTGGTAGGAAGGGCAAGGGAAAGACATGGATGGGTCAGGAAGGAAGAGGAAAACAATGGCCAGGAATGACAAAGAAATGCAAGGTTGGATAGGAAAGGAAAGGCAAGGCAATGTAGGGAAGGGGTAGGCCAGACAATGGGTGTCTTAAGAGGAAAAGTATGCATAGCAAGGCCAAGAGAAAAGCGGTAAAGAAGTTAGCGTGGGGGATAGGTGAGTGTAGCTGAGAAAGAAAGAAAATGCCTCATTCCAGTTTGTATGTATGTATGTGTGTGTGAAGTTTGCAGGATGTAAAGCAGAAGAAAGCAGTGACTTGATGGTGGAGTGAATGGATGCTTTTGAATACACGTGGCAAGGTCCAAGCAAACTATTTGTCTTGGCACATCTGTGTCCCATAAACTTCTTAGTTTAGATTCAGACTGTAAGCGGGACAGAGAACACCCCTAAAATTACAGCTGAGCAAGAAAGCAGGTCGCATCAGCATGTTTTAAAGGAAGCAGTTTTTTTGTGTGAGAAGAAAATGGACATATGAGACTCCAGCAGTATGGACGTTCAGCTTAGAAGCAAAGTGCAATGATTCCGTACAAACTCTGAAAATGAAACGCAGCAATAAAAAGGCAATGGGACATGTCAGCGAAAGCTTTGTGGCCAAGCAGGGTGAGATGTTTGAAGCAGAACCACAGTTTGGTTTCACTAAGGATCCATCATGGTGGATTGCAAACATGTGCCAAGACAACACATATTCTGCAGCTGTTGCAGCTCTCCGCAGGAACACTAGCGCTTTCCCTTAGACTCTAAAATGCAGAGAAATGGCCTGCGCAGCGCAGAAGCTATTTGTGCTGCTTGTACACCTCTTCCAACCCCTCAGTGGAAACTATTGCGCCTGCCTTTAGACTCTGAGATCCAGAGAACACAATGGTAGAGGCAGTGGAGAATGGAAGGAGAGAGTGAAGTTTGATGAGTGAGTTTGATGTGACTTATGTGGAGCACGCAGAAAATGTAGCCCCGTACTGGTTTTTACACCTGGAGCCTATTTCTGTAAGACATTTCAGGTGGACATTTTTGATCAAGAATCCAGAGTGAAAAAATTGACAGCAGGTCTCTCTGGGAAAGAAAAAGCAGCAAGGCGTCGTGTGCCATTTAAATGCTGCTATAAGAAGGGCATACTTTAGCAGCATCTCTCTTGACACTTCTATCTGTGTAATCTCTAGCTGCTTGGACACAGCGACACTGAAAATAATTGTACTGCAAATACCAAGTTACACAGGGAAAAAGGGTAGGTCAGCAAATGCCTTCTGTCCTGGCACATCTCTCAGTCAGAACTCCAGCTGAAAAATTTTGCTGTAATGATGGACTTTGCCACTTGGAGAGAATTTATATAGTTGGGAAGAAACATTCAAAGCCCTAGTGCATTTCGTCTATTTTACGGACTGCAAAGGCACTATGAAGGCCAGCCCTAGCTTTTTGTTGGACTTTTTCTTTTTGAGTAGCTGCTGGACGTTTTGAAGCGGTTTGGGATCTGCTAGAGTGCAAGGTAATACATAGAGTTTGAGGAAAGTGATATACACATTTTATATCTCCAGGGAGGTGGATGCAGTTCAGTGTGTGCGAGTTACATGTTGAGCAGCTGATCACACAGAAAAGAAGAGGCTGCGCTGCAATTGCCTTTTCATTTGCAGCTTATAAACTGCACAGCCCACAATGAAACAATTCCACTTCCTTCTGTGCTACATACAGGATCACATTCTCTCAGTCTCTAAGAGCCAGGACCCCCAGCGGAGCTCTTCCCTGCGCTGCTCCTACACCAATGAGGCCGGAGCCGCAAACAGCTTGGCTTTTTCCCTGGCACCGTCTGCCAGCGCTCATCAAAATAACCACACGATGGCGCTGTCGACTAACAAAAGAAGGAAACGCACCGAGGCCAGCTCCAAAGGACAGAGCCGAGTTGGAAACGTCCCTGCTCTCAAATTAACTGTGCCAGGAAAAAAAGACTTTGCTGATCTTCCCCCTCCAAGTGTGCAAACACTTTTGCACCACACTCAAAGGGCAACACGAAATCCTCTGCCCTAACAAACATTTTCACTCTCGCAGAGTCCGGTAACAAACTCAAAGACATCCGCTCAACAAATGTGCCAGCTGAGAGAGAAAGTTCTTTGCTGCCTACAATTTCAACTTCACCCATCAAACAATGAACACACACCCTGCTATTAGCACTTTTCTTTTCTGCTCTACGCTCCTAAGCTTTCAGTCTCAGAGTCAAGATCCAAGCAGCATGGCAACAGGGACTACTCACACACTAAAGCTACAAGGACAAAAAGCTCAACAACTTGGTGTCTAGATTCCCACTGTCAGTTCAACAGCTCTAACCCACAGGGAAACCTCTTGGGAAAAACCTTTAAATTCACTGAGACCACCCAAAGTGCCCATCCAAACTTAATTTCTTTGCCAAAGAGAAGAACAAGAAGCTCATTTCAAGAGAAATGGCATCCCCTCCTCCAAAATCCAAAACATCCAGTGACTGATCCCATACAATGGTGTCAGAACACTCTTACTAGAGGCAGACAGCCTTCCAAAGATGGATACTGACTCAATGACTGTACAAATTGAGGGAGTGCTTCCAAATATGCCGGCACAAGAAGCTGCTGTCGTCCTTGAGCTGCGCGACACAGCTTCTTATCTGCACCTCCAACTCTGGGGCTACGTGCTTTCCTTCCCATGAGAAAGCATTGCCATTCTCCTTCAGGAACTTACCAAGCCAAACTGTACGCCATGTCCTGTACTATGTCCAACAATGGCTCCTGCACAGAAGGGTCTACGACATAAATATCTTGCTGGACTATACCTCCTCATGGTACCTTTAACGCCTGCCCTATTACATTGTCACTATATCTTTTACTTGCCAAGGAAAGGCACTCAGAGTCACTTGGCCTTGCCTTGCCTTTGATGCTGTGGCTAGTCTACTCTTGTTTTGCTTGCTTGCTTATGTGTGCCTTGCCTGGCAAGACCTAGAAAGACCTTCCTTGCTTTGCTTTGCCTTGCCTACCGCTCTTTGCAATGCAAACCAAGTGTAGGCGCAATTGTAGGCGAGTCAAGGGAGAAACTGACAAGGCTGGAGCCATGAGGGGCAAGAAAATGGAGTGGTAGGTGAGAGAAGGCCCAGAACTTCTAGGCAAGGATGGGCATAGGAAGGCCAGGCAGAAACAGGAAGGCCTAGGCAAGGCTAGGTTTCCCTGGAGGAAAGCAGTCAAGTGTGGGCAGGTCAAGTGTGGGCGTAGGCACTGGAGGGAGTGCAAGGCTAGGGAGGCAAGGCAGGGCAAGGCAAGGAAACTTTGGGGTCACCAAGGCAAGACAAATGAGAGGTACATTCAAAGACTGCTGGTACACAAAAGGGGCTAGGACAGACTTCTCTGTCTGGCCTTGATCTCATATGGGCCATCTCTAATCTGCACCTAATACACTTGGATTACCTGCTTTCCTTGGTATACAAAAGAACTGTCATTCTGGTCCTGAAGCGCAAAGGTGAAATGTGAATTTTATGTCCAAAATTCAAGACATGTAAGGATAGGTGCCAGAAGCAAGCTGCCAGGACAGATGGGTGTGCTTGCACGTGACCTCTTTTGGGCTTCCTCTCACATGCTCCTGAAACGCTGGAGGTACGTGAAAGCCTTGAGAGTCCTAGGAGAAGCAGGCAGGGCAAGGCAAGATGAAGAAATTCCGTAAAAAGAGGGGTATTGAATTCCAGGTGGGGGACGAGTGAGCAAGGGAATGCAAGGCAAGGGAGAGGAAAGGTTCGAAGGTAATGCCAAGAAAAGTGGTGGCTTTGCCAGGCAAGACAAAGGAGAGGCAAGCAAGGCAATGAGAGTCCTAGAAGGAGAAGGAAATGAAAGATTGGAGCTGGACAAAGGGGAAGGGAAACCAAACAAAGTGGCAAGGGGGATGGGTGGTGCAAGGCACTGGACTGGTAGGAAGGGCAAGGGAAAGACATGGATGGGTCAGGAAGGAAGAGGAAAACAATGGCCAGGAATGACAAAGAAATGCAAGGTTGGATAGGAAAGGAAAGGCAAGGCAATGTAGGGAAGGGGTAGGCCAGACAATGAGTGTCTTAAGAGGAAAAGTATGCATAGCAAGGCCAAGAGAAAAGCGGTAAAGAAGTTAGCGTGGGGGATAGGTGAGTGTAGCTGAGAAAGAAAGAAAATGCCTCATTCCAGTTTGTATGTATGTATGTGTGTGTGAAGTTTGCAGGATGTAAAGCAGAAGAAAGCAGTGACTTGATGGTGGAGTGAATGGATGCTTTTGAATACACGTGGCAAGGTCCAAGCAAACTATTTGTCTTGGCACATCTGTGTCCCATAAACTTCTTAGTTTAGATTCAGACTGTAAGCGGGACAGAGAACACCCCTAAAATTACAGCTGAGCAAGAAAGCAGGTCGCATCAGCATGTTTTAAAGGAAGCAGTTTTTTTGTGTGAGAAGAAAATGGACATATGAGACTCCAGCAGTATCGACGTTCAGCTTAGAAGCAAAGTGCAATGATTCCGTACAAACTCTGAAAATGAAACGCGGCAATAAAAAGGCAATGGGACATGTCAGTGAAAGCTTTGTGGCCAAGCAGGGTGAGATGCTTGAAGCAGAACCACAGTTTGGTTTCACTAAGGATCCATCATGGTGGATTGCAAACATGTGCCAAGACAACACATATTCTGCAGCTGTTGCAGCTCTCCGCAGGAACACTAGCGCTTTCCCTTAGACTCTAAAATGCAGAGAAATGGCCTGCACAGCGCAGAAGCTATTTGTGCTGCTTGTACACCTCTTCCAACCCCTCAGTGGAAACTATTGCGCCTGCCTTTAGACTCTGAGATCCAGAGAACACAATGGTAGAGGCAGTGGAGAATGGAAGGAGAGAGTGAAGTTTGATGAGTGAGATTGATGTGACTTATGTGGAGAACGCAGAAAATGTAGCCCCGTACTGGTTTTTACACCTGGAGCCTATTTCTGTAAGACATTTCAGGTGGACATTTTTGATCAAGAAGCCAGAGTGAAAAAATTGACAGCAGGTCTCTCTGGGAAAGAAAAAGCAGCAAGGCGTCGTGTGCCATTTAAATGCTGCTATAAGAAGGGCGTACTTTAGCAGCATCTCTCTTGACACTTCTATCTGTGTAATCTCTAGCTGCTTGGACACAGCGACACTGAAAATAATTGTACTGCAAATACCAAGTTACACAGGGAAAAAGGGTAGGTCAGCAAATGCCTTCTGTCCTGGCACATCTCTCAGTCAGAACTCCAGCTGAAAAATTTTGCTGTAATGATGGACTTTGCCACTTGGAGAGAATTTATATAGTTGGGAAGAAACATTCAAAGCCCTAGTGCATTTCGTCTATTTTACGGACTGCAAAGGCACTATGAAGGCCAGCCCTAGCTTTTTGTTGGACTTTTTCTTTTTGAGTAGCTGCTGGACGTTTTGAAGCGGTTTGGGATCTGCTAGAGTGCAAGGTAATACATAGAGTTTGAGGAAAGTGGTATACACATTTTATATCTCCAGGGAGGTGGATGCAGTTCAGTGTGTGCGAGTTACATGTTGAGCAGCTGATCACACAGAAAAGAAGAGGCTGCGCTGCAATTGCCTTTTCATTTGCAGCTTATAAACTGCACAGCCCACAATGAAACAATTCCACTTCCTTCTGTGCTACATACAGGATCCCATTCTCTCAGTCTCTAAGAGCCAGGACCCCCAGCGGAGCTCTTCCCTGCGCTGCTCCTACACCAATGAGGCCGGAGCCACAAACAGCTTGGCTTTTTCCCTGGCACCGTCTGCCAGCGCTCATCAAAATAACCACACGATGGCGCTGTCGACTAACAAAAGAAGGAAACGCACCGAGGCCAGCTCCAAAGGACAGAGCCGAGTTGGAAACGTCCCTGCTCTCAAATTAACTGTGCCAGGAAAAAAAGACTTTGCTGATCTTCCCCCTCCAAGTGTGCAAACACTTTTGCACCACACTCAAAGGGCAACACGAAATCCTCTGCCCTAACAAACATTTTCACTCTCGCAGAGTCCGGTAACAAACTCAAAGACATCCGCTCAACAAATGTGCCAGCTGAGAGAGAAAGTTCTTTGCTGCCTACAATTTCAACTTCACCCATCAAACAATGAACACACACCCTGCTATTAGCACTTTTCTTTTCTGCTCTACGCTCCTAAGCTTTCAGTCTCAGAGTCAAGATCCAAGCAGCATGGCAACAGGGACTACTCACACACTAAAGCTACAAGGACAAAAAGCTCAACAACTTGGTGTCTAGATTCCCACTGTCAGTTCAACAGCTCTAACCCACAGGAAAACCTCTTGGGAAAAACCTTTAAATTCACTGAGACCACCCAAAGTGCCCATCCAAACTTAATTTCTTTGCCAAAGCGAATAACAAGAAGCTCATTTCAAGAGAAATGGCATCCCCTCCTCCAAAATCCAAAACATCCAGTGGCTGATCCCATACAATGGTGTCAGAACACTCTTACTAGAGGCAGACAGCCTTCCAAAGATGGATACTGACTCAATGACTGTACAAATTGAGGGAGTGCTTCCAAATATGCCGGCACAAGAAGCTGCTGTCGTCCTTGAGCTGCGCGACACAGCTTCTTATCTGCACCTCCAACTCTGGGGCTACGTGCTTTCCTTCCCATGAGAAAGCATTGCCATTCTCCTTCAGGAACTTACCAAGCCAAGCTGTATGCCATGTCCTGTACTATGTCCAACAATGGCTCCTGCACAGAAGGGTCTACGACATAAATATCTTGCTGGACTATACCTCCTCATGGTACCTTTAACGCCTGCCCTATTACATTGTCACTATATCTTTTACTTGCCAAGGAAAGGCACTCAGAGTCACTTGGCCTTGCCTTGCCTTTGATGCTGTGGCTAGTCTACTCTTGTTTTGCTTGCTTGCTTATGTGTGCCTTGCCTGGCAAGACCTAGAAAGACCTTCCTTGCTTTGCTTTGCCTTGCCTACCGCTCTTTGCAATGCAAACCAAGTGTAGGCGCAATTGTAGGCAAGTCAAGGGAGAAGCTGACAAGGCTGGAGCCATGAGGGGCGAGCAAATGGAGTGGTAGGTGAGAGAAGGCCCAGAACTTCTAGGCAAGGATGGGCATAGGAAGGCCAGGCAGAAACAGGAAGGCCTAGGCAAGGCTAGGTTTCCCTGGAGGAAAGCAGTAGGCAGGTCAAGTGTGGGCGTAGGCACTGGAGGGAGTGCAAGGCTAGGGAGGCAAGGCAGGGCAAGGCAAGGAAACTTTGGGGTCACCAAGGCAAGACAAATGAGAGGTACATTCAAAGACTGCTGGTACACAAAAGGGGCTAGGACAGACTTCTCTGGCTGGCCTTGATCTCACATGGGCCATCTCTAATCTGCACCTAAAACACTTGGATTACCTGCTTTCCTTGGTATACAAAAGAACTGTCATTCTGGTCCTGAAGCGCAAAGGTGAAATGTGAATTTTATGTCCAAAATTCAAGACATGTAAGGATAGGTGCCAGAAGCAAGCTGCCAGGACAGATGGGTGTGCTTGCACGTGACCTCTTTTGGGCTTCCTCTCACATGCTCCTGAAACGCTGGAGGTACGTGAAAGCCTTGAGAGTCCTAGGAGAAGCAGGCAGGGCAAGGCAAGATGAAGAAATGCAGCAAAAAGAGGGGTATTGAATTCCAGGTGGGGGACGAGTGAGCAAGGGAATGCAAGGCAAGGGAGAGGAGAGGTTCAAAGGGAACGCCAAGAAAAGTGGTGGCTTTTCCAGGCAAGACAAAGGAGAGGCAAGCAAGGCAATGAGAGTCCTAGAAGGAGAAGGAAATGAAAGATTGGAGCTGGACAAAGGGGAAGGGAAACCAAACAAAGTGGCAAGGGGGATGGGTGGTGCAAGGCACTGGACTGGTAGGAAGGGCAAGGGAAAGACATGGATGGGTCAGGAAGGAAGAGGAAAACAATGGCCAGGAATGACAAAGAAATGCAAGGTTGGATAGGAAAGGAAAGGCAAGGCAATGTAGGGAAGGGGTAGGCCAGACAATGGGTGTCTTAAGAGGAAAAGTATGCATAGCAAGGCCAAGAGAAAAGCGGTAAAGAAGTTAGCGTGGGGGATAGGTGAGTGTAGCTGAGAAAGAAAGAAAGAAAGTGCCTCATTCCAGTTTGTATGTATGTATGTGTGTGTGAAGTTTGCAGGATGTAAAGCAGAGACTTCATGGTGGAGTGAAAGGATGCTTTTGAATACACGTGGCAAGGTCCAAGCAAACTATTTGTCTTGGCACATCTGTGTCCCATAAACTTCTTAGTTTAGATTCAGACTGTAAGCGGGACAGAGAACACCCCTAAAATTACAGCTGAGCAAGAAAGCAGGTCGCATCAGCATGTTTTAAAGGAAGCAGTTTTTTTGTGTGAGAAGAAAATGGACATATGAGACATTAGCAGTATCCAGCAGTAACGACGTTCAGCTTAGAAGCAAAGTGCAATGATTCCGTACAAACTCTGAAAATGAAACGCAGCAATAAAAAGGCAATGGGACATGTCAGCGAAAGCTTTGTGGCCAAGCAGGGTGAGATGTTTGAAGCAGAACCACAGTTTGGCTTCACTAAGGATCCATCATGGTGGATTGCAAACATGTGCCAAGACAACACATATTCTGCAGCTGTTGCAGCTCTCCGCAGGAACACTAGCGCTTTCCCTTAGACTCTAAAATGCAGAGAAATGGCCTGCACAGCGCAGAAGCTATTTGTGCTGCTTGTACACCTCTTCCAACCCCTCAGTGGAAACTATTGCGCCTGCCTTTAGACTCTGAGATCCAGAGAACACAATGGTAGAGGCAGTGGAGAATGGAAGGAGAGAGTGAAGTTTGATGAGTGAGTTTGATGTGACTTATGTGGAGCACGCAGAAAATGTAGTCCCGTACTGGTTTTTACACCTGGAGCCTATTTCTGTAAGACATTTCAGGTGGACATTTTTGATCAAGAAGCCAGAGTGAAAAAATTGACAGCAGGTCTCTCTGGGAAAGAAAAAGCAGCAAGGCGTCGTGTGCCATTTAAATGCTGCTATAAGAAGGGCGTACTTTAGCAGCATCTCTCTTGACACTTCTATCTGTGTAATCTCTAGCTGCTTGGACACAGCGACACTGAAAATAATTGTACTGCAAATACCAAGTTACACAGGGAAAAAGGCTAGGTCAGCAAATGCCTTCTGTCCTGGCACATCTCTCAGTCAGAACTCCAGCTGAAAAATTTTGCTGTAATGATGGACTTTGCCACTTGGAGAGAATTTATATAGTTGGGAAGAAGCATTCAAAGCCCTAGTGCGTTTCGTCTATTTTACGGACTGCAAAGGCACTCTAAAGGCCAGCACTAGCTTTTTGTTGGACTTTTTGTTTTTGAGTAGCTGCTGGACGTTTTGAAGCGGTTTGGGATCTGCTAGAGTGCAAGGTAATACATAGAGTTTGAGGAAAGTGATATACACATTTTATATCTCCAGGGAGGTGGATGCAGTTCAGTGTGTGCGAGTTACATGTTGAGCAGCTGATCACACAGAAAAGAAGAGGCTGTGCTGCAATTGCCTTTTCATTTGCAGCTTATAAACTGCACAGCCCACAATGAAACAATTCCACTTCCTTCTGTGCTACATACAGGATCACATTCTCTCAGTCTCTAAGAGCCAGGACCCCCAGCGGAGCTCTTCCCTGCGCTGCTCCTACACCAATGAGGCCGGAGCCGCAAACAGCTTGGCTTTTTCCCTGGCACCGTCTGCCAGCACTCATCAAAATAACCACACGATGGCGCTGTCGACTAACAAAAGAAGGAAACGCACCGAGGCCAGCTCCAAAGGACAGAGCCCAGTTGGAAACGTCCCTGCTCTCAAATTAACTGTGCCAGGAAAAAAAGACTTTGCTGATCTTCCCCCTCCAAGTGTGCAAACACTTTTGCACCACACTCAAAAGGCAACACGAAATCCTCTGCCCTAACAAACATTTTCACTCTCGCAGAGTCCGGTAACAAACTCAAAGACATCCGCTCAACAAATGTGCCAGCGGAGAGAGAAAGTTCTTTGCTGCCTTCAATTTCAGCTTCACCCATCAAACAATGAACACACACCCTGCTATTGGCACTTTTCTTTTCTGCTCTACTCTCCTAAGCTTTCAGTCTCAGAGTCAAGATCCAAGCAGCATGGCAACAGGGACTACTCACACACTAAAGCTACAAGGACAAAAAGCTCAACAACTTGGTGTCTAGATTCCCACTGTCAGTTCAACAGCTCTAACCCACAGGGAAACCTCTTGGGAAAAACCTTTAAATTCACTGAGACCACCCAAAGTGCCCATCCAAACTTAATTTCTTTGCCAAAGAGAAGAACAAGAAGCTCATTTCAAGAGAAATGGCATCCCCTCCTCCAAAATCCAAAACATCCAGTGACTGATCCCATACAATGGTGACAGAACACTCTTACTAGAGGCAGACAGCCTTCCAAAGATGGATACTGACTCAATGACTGTACAAATTGATGGAGTGCTTCCAAATATGCCGGCACAAGAAGCTGCTGTCGTCCTTGAGCTGCGCGACACAGCTTCTTATCTGCACCTCCAACTCTGGGGCTACGTGCTTTCCTTCCCATGAGAAAGCATTGCCATTCTCCTTCAGGAACTTACCAAGCCAAGCTGTATGCCATGTCCTGTACTATGTCCAACAATGGCTCCTGCACAGAAGGGTCTACGACATAAATATCTTGCTGGACTATACCTCCTCATGGTACCTTTAACGCCTGCCCTATTACATTGTCACTATATCTTTTACTTGCCAAGGAAAGGCACTCAGAGTCACTTGGCCTTGCCTTGCCTTTGATGCTGTGGCTAGTCTACTCTTGTTTTGCTTGCTTGCTTATGTGTGCCTTGCCTGGCAAGACCTAGAAAGACCTTCCTTGCTTTGCTTTGCCTTGCCTACCGCTCTTTGCAATGCAAACCAAGTGTAGGCGCAATTGTAGGCAAGTCAAGGGAGAAGCTGACAAGGCTGGAGCCATGAGGGGCAAGCAAATGGAGTGGTAGGTGAGAGAAGGCCCAGAACTTCTAGGCAAGGATGGGCATAGGAAGGCCAGGCAGAAACAGGAGGGGCTAGGCAAGGCTAGGTTTCCCTGGAGGAAAGCAGTAGGCAGGTCAAGTGTGGGCGTAGGCACTGGAGGGAGTGCAAGACTAGGGAGGCAAGGCAGGGCAAGGCAAGGAAACTTTTGGGTCACCAAGGCAAGACAAATGAGAGGTACATTCAAAGACTGCTGGTACACAAAAGGGGCTAGGACAGACTTCTCTGTCTGGCCTTGATCTCACATGGGCCATCTCTAATCTGCACCTAAAACACTTGGATTACCTGCTTTCCTTGGTATACAAAAGAACTGTCATTCTGGTCCTGAAGCGCAAAGGTGAAATGTGAATTTTATGTCCAAAATTCAAGACATGTAAGGATAGGTGCCAGAAGCAAGCTGCCAGGACAGATGGGTGTGCTTGCACGTGACCTCTTTTGGGCTTCCTCTCACATGCTCCTGAAACGCTGGAGGTACGTGAAAGCCTTGAGAGTCCTAGGAGAAGCAGGCAGGGCAAGGCAAGATGAAGAAATGCAGCAAAAAGAGGGGTATTGAATTCCAGGTGGGGGACGAGTGAGCAAGGGAATGCAAGGCAAGGGAGAGGAGAGGTTCAAAGGGAACGCCAAGAAAAGTGGTGGCTTTGCCAGGCAAGACAAAGGAGAGGCAAGCAAGGCAATGAGAGTCCTAGAAGGAGAAGGAAATGAAAGATTGGAGCTGGACAAAGGGGAAGGGAAACTGGACAAAGTGGCAAGGGGGATGGGTGGTGCAAGGCACTGAACTGGTAGGAAGGGCAAGGGAAAGACATGGATGGGTCAGGAAGGAAGAGGAAAACAATGGCCAGGAATGACAAAGAAATGCAAGGTTGGATAGGAAAGGAAAGGCAAGGCAATGTAGGGAAGGGGTAGGCCAGACAATGGGTGTCTTAAGAGGAAAAGTATGCATAGCAAGGCCAAGAGAAAAGCGGTAAAGAAGTTAGCGTGGGGGATAGGTGAGTGTAGCTGAGAAAGAAAGAAAGAAAGAAAGTGCCTCATTCCAGTATGTATGTATGTATGTGTGTGTGAAGTTTGCAGGATGTAAAGCAGAGACTTGATGGTGGAGTGAAAGGATGCTTTTGAATACACGTGGCAAGGTCCAAGCAAACTATTTGTCTTGGCACATCTGTGTCCCATAAACTTCTTAGTTTAGATTCAGACTGTAAGCGGGACAGAGAACACCCCTAAAATTACAGCTGAGCAAGAAAGCAGGTCGCATCAGCATGTTTTAAAGGAAGCAGTTTTTTTGTGTGAGAAGAAAATGGACATATGAGACTCCAACAGTATCGACGTTCAGCTTAGAAGCAAAGTGCAATGATTCCGTACAAACTCTGAAAATGAAACGCAGCAATAAAAAGGCAATGGGACATGTCAGCGAAAGCTTTGTGGCCAAGCAGGGTGAGATGTTTGAAGCAGAACCACAGTTTGGCTTCACTAAGGATCCATCATGGTGGATTGCAAACATGTGCCAAGACAACACATATTCTGCAGCTGTTGCAGCTCTCCGCAGGAACACTAGCGCTTTCCCTTAGACTCTAAAATGCAGAGAAACGGCCTGCGCAGCGCAGAAGCTATTTGTGCTGCTTGTACACCTCTTCCAACCCCTCAGTGGAAACTATTGCGCCTGCCTTTAGACTCTGAGATCCAGAGAACACAATGGTAGAGGCAGTGGAGAATGGAAGGAGAGAGTGAAGTTTGACGAGTGAGTTTGATGTGACTTATGTGGAGCACGCAGAAAATGTAGTCCCGTACTGGTTTTTACACCTGGAGCCTATTTCTGTAAGACATTTCAGGTGGACATTTTTGATCAAGAATCCAGAGTGAAAAAATTGACAGCAGGTCTCTGTGGGAAAGAAAAAGCAGCAAGGCGTCGTGTGCCATTTAAATGCTGCTATAAGAAGGGCGTACTTTAGCAGCATCTCTCTTGACACTTCTATCTGTGTAATCTCTAGCTGCTTGGACACAGCGACACTGAAAATAATTGTACTGCAAATACCAAGTTACACAGGGAAAAAGGCTAGGTCAGCAAATGCCTTCTGTCCTGGCACATCTCTCAGTCAGAACTCCAGCTGAAAAATTTTGCTGTAATGATGGACTTTGCCACTTGGAGAGAATTTATATAGTTGGGAAGAAGCATTCAAAGCCCTAGTGCGTTTCGTCTATTTTACAAACTGCAAAGGCACTCTAAAGGCCAGCACTAGCTTTTTGTTGGACTTTTTGTTTTTGAGTAGCTGCTGGACGTTTTGAAGCGGTTTGGGATCTGCTAGAGTGCAAGGTAATACATAGAGTTTGAGGAAAGTGATATACACATTTTATATCTCCAGGGAGGTGGATGCAGTTCAGTGTGTGCGAGTTACATGTTGAGCAGCTGATCACACAGAAAAGAAGAGGCTGCGCTGCAATTGCCTTTTCATTTGCAGCTTATAAACTGCACAGCCCACAATGAAACAATTCCACTTCCTTCTGTGCTACATACAGGATCACATTCTCTCAGTCTCTAAGAGCCAGGACCCCCAGCGGAGCTCTTCCCTGCGCTGCTCCTACACCAATGAGGCCGGAGCCGCAAACAGCTTGGCTTTTTCCCTGGCACCGTCTGCCAGCGCTCATCAAAATAACCACACGATGGCGCTGTCGACTAACAAAAGAAGGAAACGCACCGAGGCCAGCTCCAAAGGACAGAGCCGAGTTGGAAACGTCCCTGCTCTCAAATTAACTGTGCCAGGAAAAAAAGACTTTGCTGATCTTCCCCCTCCAAGTGTGCAAACACTTTTGCACCACACTCAAAGGGCAACACGAAATCCTCTGCCCTAACAAACATTTTCACTCTCGCAGAGTCCGGTAACAAACTCAAAGACATCCGCTCAACAAATGTGCCAGCGGAGAGAGAAAGTTCTTTGCTGCCTACAATTTCAGCTTCACCCATCAAACAATGAACACACACCCTGCTATTGGCACTTTTCTTTTCTGCTCTACGCTCCTAAGCTTTAAGTCTCAGAGTCAAGATCCAAGCAGCATGGCAACAGGGACTACTCACACACTAAATCTACAAGGACAAAAAAGCTCAACAACTTGGTGTCTAGATTCCCACTGTCAGTTCAACAGCTCTAACCCACAGGGAAACCTCTTGGGAAAAACCTTTAAATTCACTGAGACCACCTAAAGTGCCCATCCAAACTTAATTTCTTTGCCAAAGAGAAGAACAAGAAGCTCATTTCAAGAGAAATGGCATCCCCTCCTCCAAAATCCAAAACATCCAGTGACTGATCCCATACAATGGTGTCAGAACACTCTTACTAGAGGCAGACAGCCTTCCAAAGATGGATACTGACTCAATGACTGTACAAATTGAGGGAGTGCTTCCAAATATGCCGGCACAAGAAGCTGTTGTCGTCCTTGATCTGCGCGACACAGCTTCTTCTCTGCACCTCCAACTCTGGGGCTACGTGCTTTCCTTCCCATGAGAAAGCATTGCCATTCTCCTTCAGGAACTTACCAAGCCAAACTGTATGCCATGTCCTGTACTATGTCCAACAATGGCTCCTGCACAGAAGGGTCTACGACATAAATATCTTGCTGGACTATACCTCCTCATGGTACCTTTAACGCCTGCCCTATTACATTGTCACTATATCTTTTACTTGCCAAGGAAAGGCACTCAGAGTCACTTGGCCTTGCCTTGCCTTTGATGCTGTGGCTAGTCTACTCTTGTTTTGCTTGCTTGCTTGCTTATGTGTGCCTTGCCTGGCAAGACCTAGAAAGACCTTCCTTGCTTTGCTTTGCCTTGCCTACCGCTCTTTGCAATCCAAACCAAGTGTAGGCGCAATTGTAGGCAAGTCAAGGGAGAAGCTGACAAGGCTGGAGCCATGAGGGGCAAGCAAATGGAGTGGTAGGTGAGAGAAGGCCCAGAACTTCTAAGCAAGGATGGGCATAGGAAGGCCAGGCAGAAACAGGAGGGGCTAGGCAAGGCTAGGTTTCCCTGGAGGAAAGCAGTAGGCAGGTCAAGTGTGGGCGTAGGCACTGGAGGGAGTGCAAGGCTAGGGAGGCAAGGCAGGGCAAGGCAAGGAAACTTTTGGGTCACCAAGGCAAGACAAATGAGAGGTACATTCAAAGACTGCTGGTACACAAAAGGGGCTAGGACAGACTTCTCTGTCTGGCCTTGATCTCACATGGGCCATCTCTAATCTGCACCTAAAACACTTGGATTACCTGCTTTCCTTGGTATACAAAAGAATTGTCATTCTGGTCCTGAAGCGCAAAGGTGAAATGTGAATTTTATGTCCAAAATTCAAGACATGTAAGGATAGGTGCCAGAAGCAAGCTGCCAGGACAGATGGGTGTGCTTGCACGTGACCTCTTTTGGGCTTCCTCTCACATGCTCCTGAAATGCTGGAGGTACGTGAAAGCCTTGAGAGTCCTAGGAGAAGCAGGCAGGGCAAGGCAAGATGAAGAAATGCAGCAAAAAGAGGGGTATTGAATTCCAGGTGGGGGACGAGTGAGCAAGGGAATGCAAGGCAAGGGAGAGGAGAGGTTCAAAGGTAACGC
Source organism: Poecile atricapillus (assembly GCF_030490865.1). Lineage (NCBI taxonomy): Eukaryota > Metazoa > Chordata > Aves > Passeriformes > Paridae > Poecile > Poecile atricapillus. The sequence continues at coordinate 74,967,851 of NC_081288.1, read as the reverse complement.
CAAGAAAAGTGGTGGCTTTGCCAGGCAAGACAAAGGAGAGGCAAGCAAGGCAATGAGAGTCCTAGAAGGAGAAGGAAATGAAAGATTGGAGCTGGACAAAGGGGAAGGGAAACCAAACAAAGTGGCAAGGGGGATGGGTGGTGCAAGGCACTGGACTGGTAGGAAGGGCAAGGGAAAGACATGGATGGGTCAGGAAGGAAGAGGAAAACAATGGCCAGGAATGACAAAGAAATGCAAGGTTGGATAGGAAAGGAAAGGCAAGGCAATGTAGGGAAGGGGTAGGCCAGACAATGGGTGTCTTAAGAGGAAAAGTATGCATAGCAAGGCCAAGAGAAAAGCGGTAAAGAAGTTAGCGTGGGGGATAGGTGAGTGTAGCTGAGAAAGAAAGAAAGAAAGAAAGTGCCTCATTCCAGTTTGTATGTATGTATGTGTGTGTGAAGTTTGCAGGATGTAAAGCAGAGACTTGATGGTGGAGTGAAAGGATGCTTTTGAATACACGTGGCAAGGTCCAAGCAAACTATTTGTCTTGGCAATCTGTGTCCCATAAACTTCTTAGTTTAGATTCAGACTGTAAGCGGGACAGAGAACACCCCTAAAATTACAGCTGAGCAAGAAAGCAGGTCGCATCAGCATGTTTTAGAGGAAGCAGTTTTTTTGTGTGAGAAGAAAATGGACATATGAGACTCCAGCAGTATCGACTTTCAGCTTAGAAGCAAAGTGCAATGATTCCGTACAAACTCTGAAAATGAAACGCAGCAATAAAAAGGCAATGGGACATGTCAGCGAAAGCTTTGTGGCCAAGCAGGGTGAGATGTTTGAAGCAGAACCACAGTTTGGTTTCACTAAGGATCCATCATGGTGGATTGCAAACATGTGCCAAGACAACACATATTCTGCAGCTGTTGCAGCTCTCTGCAGGAACACTAGCGCTTTCCCTTAGACTCTAAAATGCAGAGAAATGGCCTGCGCAGCGCAGAAGCTATTTGTGCTGCTTGTACACCTCTTCCAACCCCTCAGTGGAAACTATTGCGCCTGCCTTTAGACTCTGAGATCCAGAGAACACAATGGTAGAGGCAGTGGAGAATGGAAGGAGAGAGTGAAGTTTGATGAGTGAGTTTGATGTGACTTATGTGGAGCACGCAGAAAATGTAGCCCCGTACTGGTTTTTACACCAGGAGCCTATTTCTGTAAGACATTTCAGGTGGACATTTTTGATCAAGAAGCCAGAGTGAAAAAATTGACAGCAGGTGTCTCTGGGAAAGAAAAAGCAGCAAGGCGTCGTGTGCCATTTAAATGCTGCTATAAAGAAGGGCGTACTTTAGCAGCATCTCTCTTGACACTTCTATCTGTGTAATCTCTAGCTGCTTGGACACAGCGACACTGAAAATAATTGTACTGCAAATACCAAGTTACACAGGGAAAAAGGGTAGGTCAGCAAATGCCTTCTGACCTGGCACATCTCTCAGTCAGAACTCCAGCTGAAAAATTTTGCTGTAATGATGGACTTTGCCACTTGGAGAGAATTTATATAGTTGGGAAGAAGCATTCAAAGCCCTAGTGCGTTTCGTCTATTTTACGGACTGCAAAGGCACTCTAAAGGCCAGCACTAGCTTTTTGTTGGACTTTTTCTTTTTGAGTAGCTGCTGGACGTTTTGAAGCGGTTTGGGATCTGCTAGAGTGCAAGGTAATACATAGAGTTTGAGGAAAGTGATATACACATTTTATATCTCCAGGGAGGTGGATGCAGTTCAGTGTGTGCGAGTTACATGTTGAGCAGCTGATCACACAGAAAAGAAGAGGCTGCGCTGCAATTGCCTTTTCATTTGCAGCTTATAAACTGCACAGCCCACAATGAAACAATTCCACTTCCTTCTGTGCTACATACAGGATCACATTCTCTCAGTCTCTAAGAGCCAGGACCCCCAGCGGAGCTCTTCCCTGCGCTGCTCCTACACCAATGAGGCCGGAGCCGCAAACAGCTTGGCTTTTTCCCTGGCACCGTCTGCCAGCGCTCATCAAAATAACCACACGATGGCGCTGTCGACTAACAAAAGAAGGAAACGCACTGAGGCCAGCTCCAAAGGACAGAGCCCAGTTGGAAACGTCCCTGCTCTCAAATTAACTGTGCCAGGAAAAAAAGACTTTGCTGATCTTCCCCCTCCAAGTGTGCAAACACTTTTGCACCACACTCAAAGGGCAACACGAAATCCTCTGCCCTAACAAACATTTTCACTCTCGCAGAGTCCGGTAACAAACTCAAAGACATCCGCTCAACAAATGTGCCAGCTGAGAGAGAAAGTTCTTTGCTGCCTACAATTTCAGCTTCACCCATCAAACAATGAACACACACCCTGCTATTGGCACTTTTCTTTTCTGCTCTACGCTCCTAAGCTTTCAGTCTCAGAGTCAAGATCCAAGCAGCATGGCAACAGGGACTACTCACACACTAAATCTACAAGGACAAAAAGCTCAACAACTTGGTGTCTAGATTCCCACTGTCAGTTCAACAGCTCTAACCCACAGGGAAACCTCTTGGGAAAAACCTTTAAATTCACTGAGACCACCCAAAGTGCCCATCCAAACTTAATTTCTTTGCCAAAGAGAAGAACAAGAAGCTCATTTCAAGAGAAATGGCATCCCCTCCTCCAAAATCCAAAACATCCAGTGACTGATCCCATACAATGGTGTCAGAACACTCTTACTAGAGGCAGACAGCCTTCCAAAGATGGATACTGACTCAATGACTGTACAAATTGAGGGAGTGCTTCCAAATATGCCGGCACAAGAAGCTGTTGTCGTCCTTGAGCTGCGCGACGCAGCTTCTTATCTGCACCTCCAACTCTGGGGCTACGTGCTTTCCTTCCCATGAGAAAGCATTGCCATTCTCCTTCAGGAACTTACCAAGCCAAACTGTATGCCATGTCCTGTACTATGTCCAACAATGGCTCCTGCACAGAAGGGTCTACGACATAAATATCTCTCTGGACTATACCTCCTCATGGTACCTTTAACGCCTGCCCTATTACATTGTCACTATATCTTTTACTTGCCAAGGAAAGGCACTCAGAGTCACTTGGCCTTGCCTTGCCTTTGATGCTGTGGCTAGTCTACTCTTGTTTTGCTTGCTTGCTTATGTGTGCCTTGCCTGGCAAGACCTAGAAAGACCTTCCTTGCTTTGCTTTGCCTTGCCTACCGCTCTTTGCAATGCAAACCAAGTGTAGGCGCAATTGTAGGCAAGTCAAGGGAGAAGCTGACAAGGCTGGAGCCATGAGGGGCAAGCAAATGGAGTGGTAGGTGAGAGAAGGCCCAGAACTTCTAGGCAAGGATGGGCATAGGAAGGCCAGGCAGAAACAGGAGGGGCTAGGCAAGGCTAGGTTTCCCTGGAGGAAAGCAGTAGGCAGGTCAAGTGTGGGCGTAGGCACTGGAGGGAGTGCAAGGCTAGGGAGGCAAGGCAGGGCAAGGCAAGGAAACTTTTGGGTCACCAAGGCAAGACAAATGAGAGGTACATTCAAAGACTGCTGGTACACAAAAGGGGCTAGGACAGACTTCTCTGTCTGGCCTTGATCTCACATGGGCCATCTCTAATCTGCACCTAAAACACTTGGATTACCTGCTTTCCTTGGTATACAAAAGAATTGTCATTCTGGTCCTGAAGCGCAAAGGTGAAATGTGAATTTTATGTCCAAAATTCAAGACATGTAAGGATAGGTGCCAGATGCAAGCTGCCAGGACAGATGGGTGTGCTTGCACGTGACCTCTTTTGGGCTTCCTCTCACATGCTCCTGAAACGCTGGAGGTACGTGAAAGCCTTGAGAGTCCTAGGAGAAGCAGGCAGGGCAAGGCAAGATGAAGAAATGCAGCAAAAAGAGGGGTATTGAATTCCAGGTGGGGGACGAGTGAGCAAGGGAATGCAAGGCAAGGGAGAGGAGAGGTTCAAAGGTAACGCCAAGAAAAGTGGTGGCTTTGCCAGGCAAGACAAAGGAGAGGCAAGCAAGGCAATGAGAGTCCTAGAAGGAGAAGGAAATGAAAGATTGGAGCTGGACAAAGGGGAAGGGAAACTGGACAAAGTGGCAAGGGGGATGGGTGGTGCAAGGCACTGGACTGGTAGGAAGGGCAAGGGAAAGACATGGATGGGTCAGGGAGGAAGAGGAAAACAATGGCCAGGAATGACAAAGAAATGCAAGGTTGGATAGGAAAGGAAAGGCAAGGCAATGTAGGGAAGGGGTAGGCCAGACAATGGGTGTCTTAAGAGGAAATGTATGCATAGCAAGGCCAAGAGAAAAGCGGTAAAGAAGTTAGCGTGGGGGATAGGTGAGTGTAGCTGAGAAAGAAAGAAAGAAAGAAAGTGCCTCATTCCAGTTTGTATGTATGTATGTGTGTGTGAAGTTTGCAGGATGTAAAGCAGAGACTTGATGGTGGAGTGAAAGGATGCTTTTGAATACACGTGGCAAGGTCCAAGCAAACTATTTGTCTTGGCAATCTGTGTCCCATAAACTTCTTAGTTTAGATTCAGACTGTAAGCGGGACAGAGAACACCCCTAAAATTACAGCTGAGCAAGAAAGCAGGTCGCATCAGCATGTTTTAGAGGAAGCAGTTTTTTTGTGTGAGAAGAAAATGGACATATGAGACTCCAGCAGTATCGACTTTCAGCTTAGAAGCAAAGTGCAATGATTCCGTACAAACTCTGAAAATGAAACGCAGCAATAAAAAGGCAATGGGACATGTCAGCGAAAGCTTTGTGGCCAAGCAGGGTGAGATGTTTGAAGCAGAACCACAGTTTGGTTTCACTAAGGATCCATCATGGTGGATTGCAAACATGTGCCAAGACAACACATATTCTGCAGCTGTTGCAGCTCTCCGCAGGAACACTAGCGCTTTCCCTTAGACTCTAAAATGCAGAGAAATGGCCTGCGCAGCGCAGAAGCTATTTGTGCTGCTTGTACACCTCTTCCAACCCCTCAGTGGAAACTATTGCGCCTGCCTTTAGACTCTGAGATCCAGAGAACACAATGGTAGAGGCAGTGGAGAATGGAAGGAGAGAGTGAAGTTTGATGAGTGAGTTTGATGTGACTTATGTGGAGCACGCAGAAAATGTAGTCCCGTACTGGTTTTTACACCTGGAGCCTATTTCTGTAAGACATTTCAGGTGGACATTTTTGATCAAGAAGCCAGAGTGAAAAAATTGACAGCAGGTCTCTCTGGGAAAGAAAAAGCAGCAAGGCGTCGTGTGCCATTTAAATGCTGCTATAAGAAGGGCGTACTTTAGCAGCATCTCTCTTGACACTTCTATCTGTGTAATCTCTAGCTGCTTGGACACAGCGACACTGAAAATAATTGTACTGCAAATACCAAGTTACACAGGGAAAAAGGCTAGGTCAGCAAATGCCTTCTGTCCTGGCACATCTCTCAGTCAGAACTCCAGCTGAGAAATTTTGCTGTAATGATGGACTTTGCCACTTGGAGAGAATTTATATAGTTGGGAAGAAGCATTCAAAGCCCTAGTGCATTTCGTCTATTTTACAAACTGCAAAGGCACTCTAAAGGCCAGCACTAGCTTTTTGTTGGACTTTTTCTTTTTGAGTAGCTGCTGGACGTTTTGAAGCGGTTTGGGATCTGCTAGAGTGCAAGGTAATACATAGAGTTTGAGGAAAGTGATATACACATTTTATATCTCCAGGGAGGTGGATGCAGTTCAGTGTGTGCGAGTTACATGTTGAGCAGCTGATCACACAGAAAAGAAGAGGCTGCGCTGCAATTGCCTTTTCATTTGCAGCTTATAAACTGCACAGCCCACAATGAAACAATTCCACTTCCTTCTGTGCTACATACAGGATCACATTCTCTCAGTCTCTAAGAGCCAGGACCCCCAGCGGAGCTCTTCCCTGCGCTGCTCCTACACCAATGAGGCCGGAGCCGCAAACAGCTTGGCTTTTTCCCTGGCACCGGCTGCCAGCGCTCATCAAAATAACCACACGATGGCGCTGTCCACTAACAAAAGAAGGAAACGCACCGAGGCCAGCTCCAAAGTGTCGCTGCCCGCTCGGCCCCTTTTGCCTCGGCTAGCTGTGGCCGATGTCAGCGGCAGGAGTGGGGAACCAGGCAAGCACTGCGAGGCTCAACCTGGAACCTCCAGAGCTCCTCTGCGCTCTGGCGTCGTGGCTCACAGGGCGACACGGGTTGTGACGAAGGGAGAAAGAGTGCTCAAGCTCTCCCGATTTCCCAGGAACAAGTTTATTCCAACAGGTGCAGGGCTGGGATCACAGGGGAGAGGTCTGAGCCGAGACCCTGGGCACCCCCATGCGCCAGGTTTTAAGGACCGTGGGCGGCTCATATGGTGACCAATGGGACAACAGCAACGGAGGGGTTATGGGTGGGGATTACAATATGCAGGACCAATGGTAAGGACCCGGGGGGGGGGAAAGCAACTGTACAATCAATGGGGCGTCGAGGAAGGGATGATAGGCAAGGAAAGAACTGGAACAAAAGGTGGGGGTTCACATAGATTGACAGGGCTTAGGGGCAGGATTGGGGTGATGGATGGGGAACACTCTGGAAAAATGGGAAGGGTTTACAATGATGGGCAACTGGGGACAAACCATTCTTTATGACCGGGGAGCAACTGGGGTAAACCACCTCTGAACTAAATAAAACCAAGCAATATGGGCGGCAACATCTCCCTTTTTCCTTTTAAGAAACAGAGGAAGGCGTGGGGTCTAGGGGAGCAGAGGGTACAGCAAACCATTCGGGAGCGGGAGAGGGAGGAGGAGGAGGAGGGGAAAGAGGGTTTACATCAACATAGTTAACTTGCCGTGGTGGGGATAACAAAGAAAGGATGGATTGAATTAAACACTTCCGCAACACCGCGAATGTACCTAAAATAATAAAAAATTACAAAAACAATCTATAATATGGTCCTTATAACAGAAGAGAGCCATCCGGAGACACCCTATCCTGCAGGAGCACGGTGGCCAGTGCGACGTTCGGGGTGGTCATCCTTCTGATGGCTCTCTGAAAATAAAGGAAAACAAATACTTCAGTTAACATAAAGGGAGAGCAAAAAATCAATAGAGAAAAGGGGTTCGAGACATTCTCCCTCCTCGTCGCCCTCGGGGGTTACTGGGGCGGCCTGCACGGACGCAGCGACATCCTCTTGCTCATCTGGTGGCCTGGTAGGATGTTTTGGGACATAAGGTTTCACCCACTTTTGTGGGATCCACCTTAGTCCCTGGGGCGAGGAGACGCAAGCGTAACCTCGCCCCCAGGTCACCAGATCGAATGGACCCATGATCTTTTGGGTTTCTGGGTCCCGGACCAGCACTGGAGGGCGATGTTGGAGCTCGTAGTTGCTGGTGGAGTTAAAGTGCAGTGCCACCGGAGGATTGGGATTAGTATCAGTACAGTTCAGAAAATTGATAGTAAACAGCGCCTTTGATAGCCTATCCTGAGGGGCGCAACCTTTCATTGAATCCCACTGACGTTTTAGGACGCGTTTGAGCGACTGGTGGGCTCGCTCCACAATCGCTTGGCCGGTGGGGGAGTGTGGGATGCCTCTCTTATGTGTCACTCCCCAACTCTGCAGGAATTCTTCCAGTTTTCTGGAAGTGTATGCTGGGCCATTATCTGTCTTTAGCTCTTTGGGGACCCCCAGCACAGAGAAAGCCTGCATGAGGTGTTTGCAGGCATGCTCGGCTTTCTCTCCTGTATGGGCAGAAGCAAAGACTGCCCCTGAGAAAGTGTCTATGGATACATGTACGAACTTCAGCCCGCCAAATTCGGGAATGTGAGTTATATCCATCTGCCACACCTCACAGCTCCCCAGGCCTCGAGGGTTCACCCCCGCCCCTAGAGAGGGCATGACGGTGGTCTGGCAATGGGGGCATGTGGCCACAATGGCTCTGGCCTGATCCCGCCGCAGGTGGAATTGGCGGACCAGGCCAGGCACATTCTGATGGAACATTTGGTGGCTCAGCTTAGCTTGTTGGAACCGATCGGGGAGCTGAGCCATGGAAACAGGGGCAGCGAGGGAATCAGCCATCTGGTTTCCCTCGGCTACTGGGCCGGGGAGATCTGTGTGCGACCTCACATGCATCACGAAAAATGGTTGCTTCCTGTGGGAAACAGTATATATTAATTTAGAAAGCAACTCGAACAATTTTGGGTTAGAGACCTCCTTCAGGGCAGCGTGTTCTGCTCTGGCAACCACCCCTGCAACATAGGCCGAATCAGTGACTAAATTGAAAGGTTCAGAGAACCTCTCAAAGGCCCTGACGACTGCATCCAACTCAGCAACCTGTGGAGATCCCTCCACATATTGAACATCTGCTTCCCACTGCTGAGTCTCAGGATTTCTCCAAGTCACCACAGACTTGTGAGATGCCCCGGATGCGTCAGTGAACACAGTCAGGGCTTTGAGGGGCTTCCTGCTCCGTACTTCTTTTGGAATTGGTTCGAATTTGGAATTGAAAAATTTGTGGGCAGGGGCATGAACAGAGACTTGGCCCTCAAAACTATCCAAAGCAATCTGGAGTGTCTCATTTTCCCGAAGTAACTGATTAAACATCTCTTTTGTCAGCTTATCTGGGGACTCTTTGTCCCGAGACAAGCTGACTGGTACCCGAATGCATGCAAAGTCGCACCCAGCCATCTCCCGAAGCCTGGCCCGAGCTCTCCCGATGAGCTGAGCCATCAGCTCCTGTGGCCGGGTGACACTTTTGGACCTTTGATGGCTCAAGAAAACCCACTCTATGATTAAGAGGGGATCCTTTGAGCCCTGGTCCCACTGAAAAATCAGCCCACTGAGGTGTGGCATTCTCCCGAGCACAATAAACTCAAAAGGCAGGGTCGGTTCGTACCGATGCGCCTGTCTTTCGACAAGCGCCTCTTCTACTTTCTCCAGGGCTTTCCTCGCTTCTGGGGTCAGGGTCCTGGGAGAACTCAGCTCCTTCTCCCCCTTCAAAAGTGTGAAGAGGGGGGCTAGGTCTTCAGTGGAAAGGCCCAGCCAAGGCCTGACCCAGTTTAAGGTCCCACACAGCGAGTGAAGGTCTGACAAGGTTTTCGGATTGCTGTTTATTGCTAATTTTTGAGGCACAACAGTCCTCTCAGCAATCCGCAGACCCAGATATTTCCAGGGTGGCATCCGTTGAACTTTATCCTCCTGGAGTTGAAAGCCTGCAGCTGTTAAAACTTTAACCACTCGGTCAAGTGATCGGGTGAGTAGATCGTCATGGGGGGCGCACACTAGGACATCATCCATATAGTGATGGATGATGACCTCCCCCATCTCTTTGCGCACGGGAGACAGCAATGAGGAGACATACCACTGGCAGATGGTGGGTGAATTTTTCATGCCTTGTGGCAACACCCGCCAGTGGAATCTCCTCATTGGGGCTTCTCGGTTGAGGGTGGGCACCGAGAAGGCAAACCGTGGGGCGTCATCAGGGTGCAAGGGAATTTGAAAGAAGCAGTCTTTTATATCAATTACGGCCAGATCCCAATTTCGGGGGAGCATCGTTGGGGTAAGCATCCCTGGTTGGAGGGGCCCCATGTCAACAATGATCTTATTGATGGCACGAAGGTCGTGAAGGAGCCGCCACTTGTCTTTCCCCGGCTTCCGGATAACAAATACCGGGGAGTTCCAAGGGCTGGTAGTCTCTACAATATTACCTTTTAATAATTGCTCCTCCACGAGCTCGTTGAGCGCCCTTAATTTGTCTTTTCGAAGCGGCCACTGATCAATCCAGATTGCTTCATCAGTGGTCCAATCAAGTTTTTGGAAGGGGCGCTCCACAGTGGCCGCTATTAAAAATCCCGAGGGGTTTTCGGGATTTCGATCTTTACCCCCCATTGTGACATAAGGTCTCTCCCCCACAAGGGAACCTGAAAATCCGCAACAAATGGGCGCAGGTTTGCCAATTGCCCATCCGGCCCCATAATTTGCACTACGCTCCTTGATACTTGCGCTAATTGAGTACCCCCTATACCCTGAATTTTCCCTGCCACAGGTTGCAGCTCCCAATGTGACGGCCATCTCCTCTGGGGGATGATCGTTACATCTGCCCCCGTATCAAGCAGACCCTTCAGATGGACAGATTCCGCACCCTGCTTGATGCTGCAATCGACGATGGGTTTGTCCTCACCCACTACTTCTGTCCAGTAGACGCCTGGTGCGTGGTCGTCCACTGGGACTCCCTCCGGGACAGGAATGTACTGGGCTATGATTTGCCCCTTCGGGAGAAAATATGGTGGGTGAATGCAGCGCGCTAAGAGGATGAGATCTTCCGGACCCTCTGGGAAGGTGATCGGGGAGATCTCAATCTCTGGGGGTGTGTGTTTAGTGTCCCCGATGGCGATGTACTTACAGTCACATCCAGTATTTTTCTTGCCTCCCTCCAGTGGATCCACAGCAACTACTGTCCAGTGCTGGGTTCGAAAGAGGATGTCCTTGGTGGTGGTTAGATGTCGCGTCCGGTTGGGTGTCCAAGCCTGATGTAAAAAGCCCCCCTCCCCCGCGAGACCTGCCCCATTTATTGCTTCGCGCGGGGCAGGCTCGCGCAGCTCCCCTAGTTTTTTTTTATTATTGTATTGCTTGCCCTCGCCCCCGCACTGCTCCCTTGGCTAGGATGCCCTGCCGGGCAGTCCCTAGCTAGATGTCCAGGTTGCCTGCAGCGGAAACACAGTGGTTGACGCGCTGGTGATGGTGGAAACTGCGTCACTGCTGCAGTAGGCGCTTGTCTCAACTGTTGCGGTGGGATGGCTCTGGACATCCCCATCATCGGCACCTTCTTGGAGCAGGCTTCGATGAGGATGTCTAGTGTCGGGGTTGGGTAGAGAGGCAAACTGAAAATTATCTGTTTACAAATGTCATTGGCATTGGCTTTCGCCACTTCTAATACAAGCTGTTCTTGTAGATTTGCCTCTTCTACTTGCTTCTCTGCCTGGGCTTGCAATCTATTGATAAACTTATTAAAAGGTTCATTAGGGAGCTGGAAAATACTCATTAAATTTATCTGGGGTCCCTCCTCAGGTAATGTATTGAAAACCTTTTCTGCGGCCTCCATGACTTTAATCAGGACAGGCCGGGGTAATACCCTGGCCTGCTCCTCTGGCTTGTCCCAATTTCCCTCACCGCACAAGTGATCTAAAGTCAGAGGGACTCCATCTATACATCCATCAATACTGTGCAAGAGGCTTGGAAGGATGGTCTCTAATGATCTCTTCCACCCCTGTTTCCACAACCTGAAGTCAGCTGTGGAAAGGAGGCAGGAAAACAACTCCTTCAGATCACTGGGCACCATTTCGTTCGCAGAAAAGGTAGCTTTTAATAGACCTTTAAAATATTCGCTACCCCTCCCGAACTCCTTCTGTGCCTTGCACAGCTCCTTCTTAGTTTGGAAGGAGAGGGCTTCCCATTCCCGGGACCGCCCACCCCTTCCACGAAAAGTCACCGGTGCGGCAAGGGGGATTTCTACCTGTTCCGGGTTCTGGCTTCCAGGCTTACCATCTCCAGCTCCCAAAGCATGGGAACTGGATGTGGGACCGTGGGAACCGGAAGAAAGGGCGTGAGAACCAGGAGTCGGAGGGGGCGGGACTGGAGGACCGACTGAGGAGGAGGGCAAGGGGGAGGAGCGGCAATCAGAAAAGGCGGGGTTTAGGTGCATGACTTCAGAGGGGCCCGCCCCTGAGGAGGAGGAGGTTTTCGAGGGGAACTGGGTGGAGTTAGGGTAGGGAGAAAGGGTGGAGCCATGGAGGAAAGGGTTGTTCTTGGGGGTCTGAAAGGGATTATGGGGAGAAGAGGCACAAGGGAAGGTCCCAGCCATGTGGTCCCCGCCATCTTGTGCCCTCCGGGAGCCCTTTTGAGGGTTAGGAGAGGGGTAGGGGAACACAGGGGAACATTGGAAACTGGGGGAAACTGAGGCACGGGGATCTGAGGGTGAAAACTGGGGACTTGCAACCTGGGAAATGTTTAGCTGAGGGTTTGTAACTGGGGAGACGGGGGAATGGAAAAGTGCTCTGGTAGCTTGGCCAGGGCTACCAGGGCAGGGGTTCTGGGAGAGACGTGGGGAGCCAGGGATCCTGTTACCCTTGGGGGAACCCTGAACAGGACAACTTGCCCTGCAGGTCGCTCCGCAGGTCTCCCTCAACTCGGGATCAGGGGGAGAGGAACACGGGGATGGGAAAACTGGGGAAACTGGGGCAGTTTGTGGCTGTTGCTCCTGCATTTTTTTTTCTTTTATTACGGCAGACTGAATTAAGATAAACAATGTTACAAATTTGTCAGCCGATGTATCTCCTTCATTCACTAACTCTGTTAACTTTGTTCCGACTTCATTCCAAAACTCTACGGTGTTTGCTCTGTCTGGGGTGAAGTTGGGGAAATGCAGGAACAGCCATCTCACAAACTGTTTCACCCTCCCACGAGAAAACCGTCTACTCCCTCCCTCAAGGGTACCCACAACTTGGTAGAAAACTCTTTTTTGCTGTGCTGACAGACGTGCGCCCATCTTTCTAACCCCAGCACAGCAGTTCCCACCACCCCCTGCAGCTAAAGGCAAACGTAACAAAGTAAAAGTACGGGTCCGAACGGGCTACCCCACACTCCCTCCCCGAGGGATTCTCAACACACAGCAGGGGGAGCTGCACACCAACACACAGCAGGGGGAGCTGCACACACTTGCACACCCCCTCGTCCCCCACGTGGGGGCTACTCACCCAAGTCCGGACAGGTGCTGCAGGAGACGTCCACAAACCCCGAGGCGATCGTCGGCACGTCGACGGTTGCCGCCTCGATCCCCGGGAGCGGTACTCGACAGAAATGAGTCTGCTCTACCGGGGTAGCTGCCGCTCACAGTCTTTTGTAAAATCCACACAAGTGCGTAGATTCACCGACTTCTCCGGGGGTCTCCACGCCTCACGAGAGGCCCCGAGTTGAGCGCCAACTGTCGCTGCCCGCTCGGCCCCTTTTGCCTCGGCTAGCTGTGGCCGATGTCAGCGGCAGGAGTGGGGAACCAGGCAAGCACTGCGAGGCTCAACCTGGAACCTCCAGAGCTCCTCTGCGCTCTGGCGTCGTGGCTCACAGGGCGACACGGGTTGTGACGAAGGGAGAAAGAGTGCTCAAGCTCTCCCGATTTCCCAGGAACAAGTTTATTCCAACAGGTGCAGGGCTGGGATCACAGGGGAGAGGTCTGAGCCGAGACCCTGGGCACCCCCATGCGCCAGGTTTTAAGGACCGTGGGCGGCTCATATGGTGACCAATGGGACAACAGGAACGGAGGGGTTATGGGTGGGGATTACAATATGCAGGACCAATGGTAAGGACCCGGGGGGGGGGAAAGCAACTGTAAAATCAATGGGGCATCGAGGAAGGGATGATAGGCAAGGAAAGAACTGGAACAAAAGGTGGGGGTTCACATAGATTGACAGGGCTTAGGGGCAGGATTGGGGTGATGGATGGGGAACACTCTGGAAAAATGGGAAGGGTTTACAATGATGGGCAACTGGGGACAAACCATTCTTTATGACCGGGGAGCAACTGGGGTAAACCACCTCTGAACTAAATAAAACCAAGCAATATGGGCGGCAACACCAAAGGACAGAGCCGAGTTGGAAACGTCCCTGCTCTCAAATTAACTGTGCCAGGAAAAAAAGACTTTGCTGATCTTCCCCCTCCAAGTGTGCAAACACTTTTGCACCACACTCAAAGGGCAACACGAAATCCTCTGCCCTAACAAACATTTTCACTCTCGCAGAGTCCGGTAACAAACTCAAAGACATCCGCTCAACAAATGTGCCAGCTGAGAGAGAAAGTTCTTTGCTGCCTACAATTTCAACTTCACCCATCAAACAATGAACACACACCCTGCTATTGACACTTTTCTTTTCAGCTCTACGCTCCTAAGCTTTCAGTCTCAGAGTCAAGATCCAAGCAGCATGGCAACAGGGACTACTCACACACTAAAGCTACAAGGACAAAAAGCTCAACAACTTGGTGTCTAGATTCCCACTGTCAGTTCAACAGCTCTAACCCACAGGGAAACCTCTTGGGAAAAACCTTTACATTCACTGAGACCACCCAAAGTGCCCATCCAAACTTAATTTCTTTGCCAAAGAGAAGAACAAGAAGCTCATTTCAAGAGAAATGGCATCCCCTCCTCCAAAATCCAAAACATCCAGTGACTGATCCCATACAATGGTGTCAGAACACTCTTACTAGAGGCGGACAGCCTTCCAAAGATGGATACTGACTCAATGACTGTACAAATTGAGGGAGTGCTTCCAAATATGCCGGCACAAGAAGCTGCTGTCGTCCTTGAGCTGCGCGACACAGCTTCTTATCTGCACCTCCAACTCTGGGGCTACGTGCTTTCCTTCCCATGAGAAAGCATTGCCATTCTCCTTCAGGAACTTACCAAGCCAAACTGTATGCCATGTCCTGTACTATGTCCAACAATGGCTCCTGCACAGAAGGGTCTACGACATAAATATCTTGCTGGACTATACCTCCTCATGGTACCTTTAACGCCTGCCCTATTACATTGTCACTATATCTTTTACTTGCCAAGGAAAGGCACTCAGAGTCACTTGGCCTTGCCTTGACTTTGATGCTGTGGCTAGTCTACTCTTGTTTTGCTTGCTTGCTTCCTTATGTGTGCCTTGCCTGGCAAGACCTAGAAAGACCTTCCTTGCTTTGCTTTGCCTTGCCTACCGCTCTTTGCAATGCAAACCAAGTGTAGGCGCAATTGTAGGCAAGTCAAGGGAGAAGCTGACAAGGCTGGAGCCATGAGGGGCAAGCAAATGGAGTGGTAGGTGAGAGAAGGCCCAGAACTTCTAGGCAAGGATGGGCATAGGAAGGCCAGGCAGAAACAGGAAGGCCTAGGCAAGGCTAGGTTTCCCTGGAGGAAAGCAGTAGGCAGGTCAAGTGTGGGCATAGGCACTGGAGGGAGTGCAAGACTAGGGAGGCAAGGCAGGGCAAGGCAAGGCAACTTTTGGGTCACCAAGGCAAGACAAATGAGAGGTACATTCAAAGACTGCTGGTACACAAAAGGGGCTAGGACAGACTTCTCTGTCTGGCCTTGATCTCACATGGGCCATCTCTAATCGGCACCTAAAACACTTGGATTACCTGCTTTCCTTGGTATACAAAAGAACTGTCATTCTGGTCCTGAAGCGCAAAGGTGAAATGTGAATTTTATGTCCAAAATTCAAGACATGTAAGGATAGGTGCCAGAAGCAAGCTGCCAGGACAGATGGGTGTGCTTGCACGTGACCTCTTTTGGGCTTCCTCTCACATGCTCCTGAAACGCTGGAGGTACGTGAAAGCCTTGAGAGTCCTAGGAGAAGCAGGCAGGGCAAGGCAAGATGAAGAAATTCCGCAAAAAGAGGGGTATTGAATTCCAGGTGGGGGACGAGTGAGCAAGGGAATGCAAGGCAAGGGAGAGGAGAGGTTCAAAGGTAACGCCAAGAAAAGTGGTGGCTTTGCCAGGCAAGACAAAGGAGAGGCAAGCAAGGCAATGAGAGTCCTAGAAGGAGAAGGAAATGAAAGATTGGAGCTGGACAAAGGGGAAGGGAAACCAAACAAAGTGGCAAGGGGGATGGGTGGTGCAAGGCACTGGACTGGTAGGAAGGGCAAGGGAAAGACATGGATGGGTCAGGAAGGAAGAGGAAAACAATGGCCAGGAATGACAAAGAAATGCAAGGTTGGATAGGAAAGGAAAGGAAAGGCAATGTAGGGAAGGGGTAGGCCAGACAATGGGTGTCTTAAGAGAAAAAGTATGCATAGCAAGGCCAAGAGAAAAGCGGTAAAGAAGTTAGCGTGGGGGATAGGTGAGTGTAGCTGAGAAAGAAAGAAAGAAAGTGCCTCATTCCAGTATGTATGTATGTATGTGTGTGTGAAGTTTGCAGGATGTAAAGCAGAGACTTGATGGTGGAGTGAAAGGATGCTCTTGAATACACGTGGCAAGGTCCAAGCAAACTATTTGTCTTGGCACATCTGTGTCCCATAAACTTCTTAGTTTAGATTCAGACTGTAAGCGGGACAGAGAACACCCCTAAAATTACAGCTGAGCAAGAAAGCAGGTCGCATCAGCATGTTTTAAAGGAAGCAGTTTTTTTGTGTGAGAAGAAAATGGACATATGAGACTCCAGCAGTATCGACGTTCAGCTTAGAAGCAAAGTGCAATGATTCCGTACAAACTCTGAAAATGAAACGCAGCAATAAAAAGGCAATGGGACATGTCAGCGAAAGCTTTGTGGCCAAGCAGGGTGAGATGTTTGAAGCAGAACCACAGTTTGGTTTCACTAAGGATCCATCATGGTGGATTGCAAACATGTGCCAAGACAACACATATTCTGCAGCTGTTGCAGCTCTCCGCAGGAACACTAGCGCTTTCCCTTAGGCTCTAAAATGCAGAGAAATGGCCTGCGCAGCGCAGAAGCTATTTGTGCTGCTTGTACACCTCTTCCAACCCCTCAGTGGAAACTATTGCGCCTGCCTTTAGACTCTGAGATCCAGAGAACACAATGGTAGAGGCAGTGGAGAATGGAAGGAGAGAGTGAAGTTTGATGAGTGAGTTTGATGTGACTTATGTGGAGCACGCAGAAAATGTAGCCCCGTACTGGTTTTTACACCTGGAGCCTATTTCTGTAAGACATTTCAGGTGGACATTTTTGATCAAGAAGCCAGAGTGAAAAAATTGACAGCAGGTGTCTCTGGGAAAGAAAAAGCAGCAAGGCGTCGTGTGCCATTTAAATGCTGCTATAAGAAGGGCGTACTTTAGCAGCATCTCTCTTGACACTTCTATCTGTGTAATCTCTAGCTGCTTGGACACAGCGACACTGAAAATAATTGTACTGCAAATACCAAGTTACACAGGGAAAAAGGCTAGGTCAGCAAATGCCTTCTGTCCTGGCTCATCTCTCAGTCAGAACTCCAGCTGAAAAATTTTGCTGTAATGATGGACTTTGCCACTTGGAGAGAATTTATATAGTTGGGAAGAAGCATTCAAAGCCCTAGTGCATTTCGTCTATTTTACAAACTGCAAAGGCACTCTTATGGCCAGCACTAGCTTTTTGTTGGACTTTTTCTTTTTGAGTAGCTGCTGGACGTTTTGAAGCGGTTTGGGATCTGCTAGAGTGCAAGGTAATACATAGAGTTTGAGGAAAGTGATATACACATTTTATATCTCCAGGGAGGTGGATGCAGTTCAGTGTGTGCGAGTTACATGTTGAGCAGCTGATCACACAGAAAAGAAGAGGCTGCGCTGCAATTGCCTTTTCATTTGCAGCTTATAAACTGCACAGCCCACAATGAAACAATTCCACTTCCTTCTGTGCTACATACAGGATCACATTCTCTCAGTCTCTAAGAGCCAGGACCCCCAGCGGAGCTCTTCCCTGCGCTGCTCCTACACCAATGAGGCCGGAGCCGCAAACAGCTTGGCTTTTTCCCTGGCACCGTCTGCCAGCGCTCATCAAAATAACCACACGATGGCGCTGTCGACTAACAAAAGAAGGAAACGCACCGAGGCCAGCTCCAAAGGACAGAGCCGAGTTGGAAACGTCCCTGCTCTCAAATTAACTGTGCCAGGAAAAAAAGACTTTGCTGATCTTCCCCCTCCAAGTGTGCAAACACTTTTGCACCACACTCAAAGGGCAACACGAAATCCTCTGCCCTAACAAACATTTTCACTCTCGCAGAGTCCGGTAACAAACTCAAAGACATCCGCTCAACAAATGTGCCAGCGGAGAGAGAAAGTTCTTTGCTGCCTACAATTTCAACTTCACCCATCAAACAATGAACACACACCCTGCTATTGACACTTTTCTTTTCAGCTCTACGCTCCTAAGCTTTCAGTCTCAGAGTCAAGATCCAAGCAGCATGGCAACAGGGACTACTCACACACTAAAGCTACAAGGACAAAAAGCTCAACAACTTGGTGTCTAGATTCCCACTGTTAGTTCAAATGCTCTAACCCACAGGGAAACCTCTTGGGAAAAACCTTTAAATTCACTGAGACCACCCAAAGTGCCCATCCAAACTTAATTTCTTTGCCAAAGAGAAGAACAAGAAGCTCATTTCAAGAGAAATGGCATCCCCTCCTCCAAAATCCAAATCATCCAGTGACTGATCCCATACAATGGTGTCAGAACACTCTTACTAGAGGCAGACAGCCTTCCAAAGATGGATACTGACTCAATGACTGTACAAATTGAGGGAGTGCTTCCAAATATGCCGGCACAAGAAGCTGCTGTCGTCCTTGAGCTGCGCGACACAGCTTCTTATCTGCACCTCCAACTCTGGGGCTACGTGCTTTCCTTCCCATGAGAAAGCATTGCCATTCTCCTTCAGGAACTTACCAAGCCAAACTGTATGCCATGTCCTGTACTATGTCCAACAATGGCTCCTGCACAGAAGGGTCTACGACATAAATATCTTGCTGGACTATACCTCCTCATGGTACCTTTAACGCCTGCCCTATTACATTGTCACTATATCTTTTACTTGCCAAGGAAAGGCACTCAGAGTCACGTGGCCTTGCCTTGACTTTGATGCTGTGGCTAGTCTACTCTTGTTTTGCTTGCTTGCTTCCTTATGTGTGCCTTGCCTGGCAAGACCTAGAAAGACCTTCCTTGCTTTGCTTTGCCTTGCCTACCGCTCTTCGCAATGCAAACCAAGTGTAGGCGCAATTGTAGGCAAGTCAAGGGAGAAGCTGACAAGGCTGGAGCCATGAGGGGCAAGCAAATGGAGTGGTAGGTGAGAGAAGGCCCAGAACTTCTAGGCAAGGATGGGCATAGGAAGGCCAGGCAGAAACAGGAAGGCCTAGGCAAGGCTAGGTTTCCCTGGAGGAAAGCAGTAGGCAGGGCAAGTGTGGGCGTAGGCACTGGAGGGAGTGCAATGCTAGGGAGGCAAGGCAGGGCAAGGCAAGGAAACTTTGGGGTCACCAAGGCAAGACAAATGAGAGGTACATTCAAAGACTGCTGGTACACAAAAGGGGCTAGGACAGACTTCTCTGTCTGGCCTTGATCTCACATGGGCCATCTCTAATCTGCACCTAAAACACTTGGATTACCTGCTTTCCTTGGTATACAAAAGAACTGTCATTCTGGTCCTGAAGCGCAAAGGTGAAATGTGAATTTTATGTCCAAAATTCAAGACATGTAAGGATAGGTGCCAGAAGCAAGCTGCCAGGACAGATGGGTGTGCTTGCACGTGACCTCTTTTGGGCTTCCTCTCACATGCTCCTGAAATGCTGGAGGTACGTGAAAGCCTTGAGAGTCCTAGGAGAAGCAGGCAGGGCAAGGCAAGATGAAGAAATGCCGCAAAAAGAGGGGTATTGAATTCCAGGTGGGGGACGAGTGAGCAAGGGAATGCAAGGCAAGGGAGAGGAGAGGTTCAAAGGTAACGCCAAGAAAAGTGGTGGCTTTGCCAGGCAAGACAAAGGAGAGGCAAGCAAGGCAATGAGAGTCCTAGAAGGAGAAGGAAATGAAAGATTGGAGCTGGACAAAGGGGAAGGGAAACCAAACAAAGTGGCAAGGGGGATGGGTGGTGCAAGGCACTGGACTGGTAGGAAGGGCAAGGGAAAGACATGGATGGGTCAGGAAGGAAGAGGAAAACAATGGCCAGGAATGACAAAGAAATGCAAGGTTGGATAGGAAAGGAAAGGAAAGGCAATGTAGGGAAGGGGTAGGCCAGACAATGGGTGTCTTAAGAGAAAAAGTATGCATAGCAAGGCCAAGAGAAAAGCGGTAAAGAAGTTAGCGTGGGGGATAGGTGAGTGTAGCTGAGAAAGAAAGAAAGAAAGTGCCTCATTCCAGTATGTATGTATGTATGTGTGTGTGAAGTTTGCAGGATGTAAAGCAGAGACTTGATGGTGGAGTGAAAGGATGCTCTTGAATACACGTGGCAAGGTCCAAGCAAACTATTTGTCTTGGCACATCTGTGTCCCATAAACTTCTTAGTTTAGATTCAGACTGTAAGCGGGACAGAGAACACCCCTAAAATTACAGCTGAGCAAGAAAGCAGGTCGCATCAGCATGTTTTAAAGGAAGCAGTTTTTTTGTGTGAGAAGAAAATGGACATATGAGACTCCAGCAGTATCGACGTTCAGCTTAGAAGCAAAGTGCAATGATTCCGTACAAACTCTGAAAATGAAACGCAGCAATAAAAAGGCAATGGGACATGTCAGCGAAAGCTTTGTGGCCAAGCAGGGTGAGATGTTTGAAGCAGAACCACAGTTTGGTTTCACTAAGGATCCATCATGGTGGATTGCAAACATGTGCCAAGACAACACATATTCTGCAGCTGTTGCAGCTCTCCGCAGGAACACTAGCGCTTTCCCTTAGGCTCTAAAATGCAGAGAAATGGCCTGCGCAGCGCAGAAGCTATTTGTGCTGCTTGTACACCTCTTCCAACCCCTCAGTGGAAACTATTGCGCCTGCCTTTAGACTCTGAGATCCAGAGAACACAATGGTAGAGGCAGTGGAGAATGGAAGGAGAGAGTGAAGTTTGATGAGTGAGTTTGATGTGACTTATGTGGAGCACGCAGAAAATGTAGCCCCGTACTGGTTTTTACACCTGGAGCCTATTTCTGTAAGACATTTCAGGTGGACATTTTTGATCAAGAAGCCAGAGTGAAAAAATTGACAGCAGGTGTCTCTGGG
Source organism: Poecile atricapillus (assembly GCF_030490865.1). NCBI lineage: Eukaryota > Metazoa > Chordata > Aves > Passeriformes > Paridae > Poecile > Poecile atricapillus. Next base: position 74,947,195 of record NC_081288.1, on the reverse strand, counting down.
AAAGAAAAAGCAGCAAGGCGTCGTGTGCCATTTAAATGCTGCTATAAGAAGGGCGTACTTTAGCAGCATCTCTCTTGACACTTCTATCTGTGTAATCTCTAGCTGCTTGGACACAGCGACACTGAAAATAATTGTACTGCAAATACCAAGTTACACAGGGAAAAAGGCTAGGTCAGCAAATGCCTTCTGTCCTGGCTCATCTCTCAGTCAGAACTCCAGCTGAAAAATTTTGCTGTAATGATGGACTTTGCCACTTGGAGAGAATTTATATAGTTGGGAAGAAGCATTCAAAGCCCTAGTGCATTTCGTCTATTTTACAAACTGCAAAGGCACTCTTATGGCCAGCACTAGCTTTTTGTTGGACTTTTTCTTTTTGAGTAGCTGCTGGACGTTTTGAAGCGGTTTGGGATCTGCTAGAGTGCAAGGTAATACATAGAGTTTGAGGAAAGTGATATACACATTTTATATCTCCAGGGAGGTGGATGCAGTTCAGTGTGTGCGAGTTACATGTTGAGCAGCTGATCACACAGAAAAGAAGAGGCTGCGCTGCAATTGCCTTTTCATTTGCAGCTTATAAACTGCACAGCCCACAATGAAACAATTCCACTTCCTTCTGTGCTACATACAGGATCACATTCTCTCAGTCTCTAAGAGCCAGGACCCCCAGCGGAGCTCTTCCCTGCGCTGCTCCTACACCAATGAGGCCGGAGCCGCAAACAGCTTGGCTTTTTCCCTGGCACCGTCTGCCAGCGCTCATCAAAATAACCACACGATGGCGATGTCGACTAACAAAAGAAGGAAACGCACCGAGGCCAGCTCCAAAGGACAGAGCCGAGTTGGAAACGTCCCTGCTCTCAAATTAACTGTGCCAGGAAAAAAAGACTTTGCTGATCTTCCCCCTCCAAGTGTGCAAACACTTTTGCACCACACTCAAAGGGCAACACGAAATCCTCTGCCCTAACAAACATTTTCACTCTCGCAGAGTCCGGTAACAAACTCAAAGACATCCGCTCAACAAATGTGCCAGCGGAGAGAGAAAGTTCTTTGCTGCCTACAATTTCAACTTCACCCATCAAACAATGAACACACACCCTGCTATTGACACTTTTCTTTTCAGCTCTACGCTCCTAAGCTTTCAGTCTCAGAGTCAAGATCCAAGCAGCATGGCAACAGGGACTACTCACACACTAAAGCTACAAGGACAAAAAGCTCAACAACTTGGTGTCTAGATTCCCACTGTTAGTTCAAATGCTCTAACCCACAGGGAAACCTCTTGGGAAAAACCTTTAAATTCACTGAGACCACCCAAAGTGCCCATCCAAACTTAATTTCTTTGCCAAAGAGAAGAACAAGAAGCTCATTTCAAGAGAAATGGCATCCCCTCCTCCAAAATCCAAATCATCCAGTGACTGATCCCATACAATGGTGTCAGAACACTCTTACTAGAGGCAGACAGCCTTCCAAAGATGGATACTGACTCAATGACTGTACAAATTGAGGGAGTGCTTCCAAATATGCCGGCACAAGAAGCTGCTGTCGTCCTTGAGCTGCGCGACACAGCTTCTTATCTGCACCTCCAACTCTGGGGCTACGTGCTTTCCTTCCCATGAGAAAGCATTGCCATTCTCCTTCAGGAACTTACCAAGCCAAACTGTATGCCATGTCCTGTACTATGTCCAACAATGGCTCCTGCACAGAAGGGTCTACGACATAAATATCTTGCTGGACTATACCTCCTCATGGTACCTTTAACGCCTGCCCTATTACATTGTCACTATATCTTTTACTTGCCAAGGAAAGGCACTCAGAGTCACGTGGCCTTGCCTTGACTTTGATGCTGTGGCTAGTCTACTCTTGTTTTGCTTGCTTGCTTCCTTATGTGTGCCTTGCCTGGCAAGACCTAGAAAGACCTTCCTTGCTTTGCTTTGCCTTGCCTACCGCTCTTCGCAATGCAAACCAAGTGTAGGCGCAATTGTAGGCAAGTCAAGGGAGAAGCTGACAAGGCTGGAGCCATGAGGGGCAAGCAAATGGAGTGGTAGGTGAGAGAAGGCCCAGAACTTCTAGGCAAGGATGGGCATAGGAAGGCCAGGCAGAAACAGGAAGGCCTAGGCAAGGCTAGGTTTCCCTGGAGGAAAGCAGTAGGCAGGTCAAGTGTGGGCGTAGGCACTGGAGGGAGTGCAATGCTAGGGAGGCAAGGCAGGGCAAGGCAAGGAAACTTTGGGGTCACCAAGGCAAGACAAATGAGAGGTACATTCAAAGACTGCTGGTACACAAAAGGGGCTAGGACAGACTTCTCTGTCTGGCCTTGATCTCACATGGGCCATCTCTAATCTGCACCTAAAACACTTGGATTACCTGCTTTCCTTGGTATACAAAAGAACTGTCATTCTGGTCCTGAAGCGCAAAGGTGAAATGTGAATTTTATGTCCAAAATTCAAGACATGTAAGGATAGGTGCCAGAAGCAAGTTGCCAGGACAGATGGGTGTGCTTGCACGTGACCTCTTTTGGGCTTCCTCTCACATGCTCCTGAAACGCTGGAGGTACGTGAAAGCCTTGAGAGTCCTAGGAGAAGCAGGCAGGGCAAGGCAAGATGAAGAAATGCCGCAAAAAGAGGGGTATTGAATTCCAGGTGGGGGACGAGTGAGCAAGGGAATGCAAGGCAAGGGAGAGGAGAGGTTCAAAGGTAACGCCAAGAAAAGTGGTGGCTTTGCCAGGCAAGACAAAGGAGAGGCAAGCAAGGCAATGAGAGTCCTAGAAGGAGAAGGAAATGAAAGATTGGAGCTGGACAAATGGGAAGGGAAACTGGACAAAGTGGCAAGGGGGATGGGTGGTGCAAGGCACTGGACTGGTAGGAAGGGCAAGGGAAAGACATGGATGGGTCAGGAAGGAAGAGGAAAACAATGGCCAGGAATGACAAAGAAATGCAAGGTTGGATAGGAAAGGAAAGGAAAGGCAATGTAGGGAAGGGGTAGGCCAGACAATGGGTGTCTTAAGAGAAAAAGTATGCATAGCAAGGCCAAGAGAAAAGCGGTAAAGAAGTTAGCGTGGGGGATAGGTGAGTGTAGCTGAGAAAGAAAGAAAGAAAGTGCCTCATTCCAGTATGTATGTATGTATGTGTGTGTGAAGTTTGCAGGATGTAAAGCAGAGACTTGATGGTGGAGTGAAAGGATGCTCTTGAATACACGTGGCAAGGTCCAAGCAAACTATTTGTCTTGGCACATCTGTGTCCCATAAACTTCTTAGTTTAGATTCAGACTGTAAGCGGGACAGAGAACACCCCTAAAATTACAGCTGAGCAAGAAAGCAGGTCGCATCAGCATGTTTTAAAGGAAGCAGTTTTTTTGTGTGAGAAGAAAATGGACATATGAGACTCCAGCAGTATCGACGTTCAGCTTAGAAGCAAAGTGCAATGATTCCGTACAAACTCTGAAAATGAAACGCAGCAATAAAAAGGCAATGGGACATGTCAGCGAAAGCTTTGTGGCCAAGCAGGGTGAGATGTTTGAAGCAGAACCACAGTTTGGTTTCACTAAGGATCCATCATGGTGGATTGCAAACATGTGCCAAGACAACACATATTCTGCAGCTGTTGCAGCTCTCCGCAGGAACACTAGCGCTTTCCCTTAGGCTCTAAAATGCAGAGAAATGGCCTGCGCAGCGCAGAAGCTATTTGTGCTGCTTGTACACCTCTTCCAACCCCTCAGTGGAAACTATTGCGCCTGCCTTTAGACTCTGAGATCCAGAGAACACAATGGTAGAGGCAGTGGAGAATGGAAGGAGAGAGTGAAGTTTGATGAGTGAGTTTGATGTGACTTATGTGGAACACGCAGAAAATGTAGCCCCGTACTGGTTTTTACACCTGGAGCCTATTTCTGTAAGACATTTCAGGTGGACATTTTTGATCAAGAAGCCAGAGTGAAAAAATTGACAGCAGGTGTCTCTGGGAAAGAAAAAGCAGCAAGGCGTCGTGTGCCATTTAAATGCTGCTATAAAGAAGGGCGTACTTTAGCAGCATCTCTCTTGACACTTCTATCTGTGTAATCTCTAGCTGCTTGGACACAGCGACACTGAAAATAATTGTACTGCAAATACCAAGTTACACAGGGAAAAAGGGTAGGTCAGCAAATGCCTTCTGTCCTGGCACATCTCTCAGTCAGAACTCCAGCTGAAAAATTTTGCTGTAATGATGGACTTTGCCACTTGGAGAGAATTTATATAGTTGGGAAGAAGCATTCAAAGCCCTAGTGCATTTCGTCTATTTTACAAACTGCAAAGGCACTCTAATGGCCAGCACTAGCTTTTTGTTGGACTTTTTCTTTTTGAGTAGCTGCTGGACGTTTTGAAGCGGTGTGGGATCTGCTAGAGTGCAAGGTAATACATAGAGTTTGAGGAAAGTGATATACACATTTTATATCTCCAGGGAGGTGGATGCAGTTCAGTGTGTGCGAGTTACATGTTGAGCAGCTGATCACACAGAAAAGAAGAGGCTGCGCTGCAATTGCCTTTTCATTTGCAGCTTATAAACTGCACAGCCCACAATGAAACAATTCCACTTCCTTCTGTGCTACATACAGGATCACATTCTCTCAGTCTCTAAGAGCCAGGACCCCCAGCGGAGCTCTTCCCTGCGCTGCTCCTACACCAATGAGGCCGGAGCCGCAAACAGCTTGGCTTTTTCCCTGGCACCGTCTGCCAGCGCTCATCAAAATAACCACACGATGGCGCTGTCCACTAACAAAAGAAGGAAACGCACCGAGGCCAGCTCCAAAGGACAGAGCCGAGTTGGAAACGTCCCTGCTCTCAAATTAACTGTGCCAGGAAAAAAAGACTTTGCTGATCTTCCCCCTCCAAGTGTGCAAACACTTTTGCACCACACTCAAAGGGCAACACGAAATCCTCTGCCCTAACAAACATTTTCACTCTCGCAGAGTCCGGTAACAAACTCAAAGACATCCGCTCAACAAATGTGCCAGCGGAGAGAGAAAGTTCTTTGCTGCCTACAATTTCAACT